>NC_134691.1:44107363-44174863 GCF_050947455.1 Rhinoderma darwinii | reverse complement strand
TTTTTTCATTTTCTACCCCACAAATAACATTTTTTCCCATTTTCTACTTCATTATATAGCAAAATAAATGATGCTACGGAAACCTACAACTCGTCCCGCAAAAATCAAGCCCTCATAGGACTATATCGACGGAAAAAACGAAAATGAAAATCTGAAAAAAGGGCTGCGGCGGGGAGGGGTTAATATGCTGTGTTTCCCGGTTTTAGAAACACGCTACATGTGACCCTAATCTTTTTCCTCAACATTTGACAGGGCTCAGGAGTGAAAGAGTACCATGCAAAATTGAGGCCTAATTTGGCGATTCACAAAGTATTGGTTGACAATTGCAGAGGCTCTGATGTGAAATAATAAAAGGAACCCCTGAGAAGTGATGCCATTTTGAAAACTGCACCCCTCAAGGCATTTATTAAGGGGTGTAGTGAGCATTTTCACCCCACAGGTCTTTTCCATAAATGATTGCGCTGCGAATGATGCAAAGTAAAAATTTAAATTTTTCCCTAGATGTGCTATTTCAGTGGCAAATATGTCGTGCCCAGCTTGTGCCACTGGAGACACACACCCCAAAAAATTGTTAAAAGGGTTTTACCGGGTATGGCGCTGCCATATATGTGTAAGTAAACTGCTGTTTGGGCATGCTGTAGGGTTCAGAGGGGAAGGATCACCATTTGGCTTTTGGAGCATGGATTTTGCTTGGCAGTAGTTTTGTTTGGACTCTTACTGGTGTTTCCGTTTATAATGTGGGGGGTACATGTAAGCTGGGCGGAGTATATAAGGGGCATAGTCAGGTGGTATAATAATGGGGTAAAAAAAACAATAAAATAATCCATAGATGTGTGTTATGCTGTGACACAATCCTTTCTGCACAGGCCGGTGTCTCACTAATAAATGGTCCTTACTTATTCCCCTTTTGGTCCACACTCGGCATCTTTGCAGTTTGGGGAATTTTGCCGGGAAAGTGTTGTCCTGGTATAATACGGGCACCCTCGCTTCAAGCAGATATGCTTGGGCCCTCCCCTTCCTGGTTCCCTAATTATAGGGGCCTTGATAATTCGCCACTTGAAACAGAAGAAATGTTCCCCTCGGGTCGGCACAACTGCATATTTTTTCTTTCCTGACTTATTGGAGCCTTAACTAATTTTATTTTTTTCATAGACGTAGTGGCATGAAGGCGTTTTTTTTTTGCGGAACGAGCTTTTATTGGTACCATTTTGGAGTACATGCGACTTTTTGATCACTTGTTATCCTTTATTTTTTGGGAGGCAAGGTGACCAAAAAACAGCAATTCTGGCATAGTTTTTTAGTTTTTTTTATACAGCGTTCACCATGCGTTATCAATTACATGTTACCTTTATTCTGTGGGTCAGTCCGATTCTGGCGATACCTAATTTATAGCAGAGGCTGGACGGCAGCACGGAGGGCTTAACGGGAAGCCTCCATGACTGCCGTAGGAGGGAGGGTTCAGCCAATAAGAAGGAAAGGTTAGGTGAGGGAGGAGGGAGAGATGGGAGGAGCCGGGGTGTGGTAACTGTTCCTCCCGCTGTTTTCGGCATTGAGCCGGAAGCAGCGGGAGGAGAAACAAGCAAAAAACTTAGCTCCCACCCACCCGCCCTGAATTAGGTTCAGTTTATGGGATCGGGGTGTGGGTTTATCTGTTTCTTGTGCTTTTGATGTATGCTTATGTAACTTGTGTTTTGTTTTATTTCTTTTAAGCAGGTCCGGGTGTCATGGCAGCTGGCGGGGGGAGTCCTTGAGGTTGGTCAGTACAAAATGGTGGGGGGGTCGCATCGGGGGTATGCGTCCCCCAAAAAATGGTAGATCATTTGAAGACTACATAGGGTGTCAACCCTTTGAAGTGGTCTTCTGGTGGTTGGAGCCATCTGCAGGGGTGAGCGGTGCTTTCGAGCTGGTTTACGGCTGGAGGTAAATAGTTGGTGGTGGTTTGCAGATGGCTAATTTATAGGAAATCGGAAAAATGGCTTCAAGGACTTCCCCTGCTCTGTTTAGTGTTAATTGACCCATGTTGGGTCATGTGAATTATAGTAGGAATTCTCTGGTCGAACTCCTAAAAGAGTTATCCGAATGTTTCGGATTAAATTGCATTTAATTAATGTTAAATAAATAAACGGCTGCTGTTGCCATTTCACATCCAACCTCGGTTGTCACGTGTCTTTATTGGGAAGGGGGCAAAAAAAGGGGAATAAAGGTAAAATGGTTAATCAGCACATGACTCTACTTAGGCTAGTCAAGCACTTTTTTATGTTTTACAACTTTTTGCACAATAAAATAACTTTTGTAAAGAGAATGGATTTTTTTTTTCGCCAAGTTGTGAGAGCCATAGCTTATTAATTTTTTAATAGACGGAGCTGAAGGCTTGTTTTTTGCGAGAAGAGTTATAGTTTTTATAGGTACCATTTTTGGGTACATGCAACTTTTTGATCACTTTTTTTTTAAAGTTTTGGAAGAAAAGTGACCAAAAAATAGCAATTATGTCAGTATCTTTTAGTATCTTTTAGTTTTTGTTTTTTTTACGGCGTTCACTGTGCGGAATAAATAACATAATATATTTATAGTTCAGATCGTTACGATCGCAGCGATACCAAATATGTATGTCTTTATTATTTTTTCAATAATAAAAGACTTGATAAGGGAAAAAGGGCGATTGTGTTTTATGTATTACTTGAAACTTTAAGGGTATGTGCACACGAGAACTGGCTTTTACGTCTGAAAAGACAGACTGTTTTCAGGAGAAAACAGCTGCGTCGTTTCAGACGTAAAAGCTCCTCCTCGCATTATTGCGAAGCATCTTTGACGCCCGTAATCTTGAGCTGCTCTTTATTGACTTCAATCAACAACGGCTCAAATTACGTTGCAAAGAAGAGTCCTGCACTTCTTTGCCGAGGCAGTCAATTTACGCGTCGTCGTTTGACAGCTGTCAAAAAACAACGCGTAAATGACAGGTCGTCGGCACAGTACGTCGGCAAACCCATTCAAATGAATGGGCAGATGTTTGCCGATGTATTGTAGCCCTATTTTCAGGTGTAATTCGCCTCATTTATGCCTGAAAATAGGTCGTGTGAACCCAGCCTTATTGTATTTTTTACAACTTTTATTTTTTCTTTTTTTGACTTTTTTTTTACACTTTTCTTTAGTCCCACTAGGGCACTTGAAGCTCCAACTGTTTGTTTGATGTTCTAATACATTGGCACTACCTATGTAGTGCAATGTATTAGAACTGTCAGTTATTCACTGACAACAAGCCGAACAGGCTCCACCTCTGGGCGGGGCCTAATCGGCTTCCGTAATGGCAGATAGGAAGCCATTGTTAGGCATACTGTTGCCATAGTAACAGTCGCCAGCCTTGCCATCGCATGGCAGGCTGACGATTTCTTACAAACCACTTTGATGCAGCGATTGCTTTGGATCGCTGCATTGAAGGGGTTAATGACAGAAATCAGAGCTAGCTCCGGTTCCTGCCTTTACAGTGGGATGTCTGCTGTAACATACAGCGGACACCCACTGCTGATGACGCCGGCTCAGCTTGTGAGCCTTAAGCTGAGCCGGCGCCATCTTGCCGATGGTACCGGAAGCCTTTTGGGCCCCGCCGACGACGGGGCATAGGAGGATTTTGTTGCTGGCAGACCGGGAGGTATTAGGCCTCCGATCGCCTTTGTAGCCACCGGCAACCCAGCGATCACGTTGCTGGTGTGCCGGTGGCTATAAACTCCTCACATGCTGCGATCCCTATTGAACGCAGCATGTGAGGGGTTAATCGGTTGGATCGGAGGCTAGCTCCAGTCCTGGCCGATACCTTAGGGTGCCAGCTTTAACATACAGCTGTCACACGGTGGTTATGTCGCTGGCTCAGCTCCTGAGCCAGCTCCATCTCCTTCACGTACAATTACGTGGTATTGCGTGAAAACACCATCTCCCATCACGTAACTGTACATGAAAATGCGGGAAGGGGTTCAAATCAATTTGGCGAACCTCTTTGAAAGAGAAAGGGCTTCTCTGTGGATATCCTCCTGCAGGGGATGGTTTCGGCCTTCCTTCCAGGAATCTGAGAGAGGAGGCCAAGCGAAAGACCTGCGTGCACCCGATGGGCACCTCCCGGCTCATGCCGCCCCGGTTCTGAAGGTTGTTCGTCGGTGGGGTCTGGAGGCGAGGGAGATCAAGACCATGTCGAGAAAATTTCTTGACAGAAAGGTCTTGTTGACCTGCTTTCAGAAGCTCCTGGCGCTCAGGGACTGCCCAAGTAGAGACCTCAGGGTGGGATTAAAACTTTTAAACTCTGTGAGGATTCCCCAGAAGTTTTAGGATCTGGCTTGGCGCTGCTTCCATGGAGGCTGTATGTAAGGGGCAATCTGAAGTATAGAAACTCAGATGAAAGAGGTTGTCCTTGGGAGGAGTGCGGTGACACGCTGGAAAGCATGGACCATTTCTTGCTTCGGTGTCCCTTCAATGCAGGGGTTTACAAACGGGTGGGTGCTTCCATCGGTTGGCCCGGTCTGACCAACCTCTCCTTACGCTGGTTGGGCCTATGGGGCATTCGGAGAACTGGGTGGAAGGATTCATTGCACTTATTTTTTAGTTAGTTTAGTGATCAGGTATTTTTGTGGAACGCACGGTGTTTAGTGTCGACTCAGTTTAAAATCCTCCTGGAGGACGAGGTGTGTAGGAATATCATGGGTGACCTGGTGAAGGTCCGGTCTCTGGACGTTGAGAGACTGGGTGCATCCAAGGCCTCTCGACTTTGGAAGGGCTTTAATTTTAGGGTGCCTTAGGTCGAACCAACCTTTAGGGGGAGGGGAGGGGGTGCCCCTGGGTATTAGACTGGGGGTAGGGGTCTACACCTGGCCATGACACCGTGAAATAGTGATAGGGACAGAATGAGGGACATCAGGAGGGACAGATTAGTTTATAAAGTAATAAGGGATAGAGATAGGGCAAGCTGGATAGGTTTAGCGATAGGGACAAGGGTGGTGGTTGGGGGTGGCTTTGGCCTCTGGGCTGGTGATCTAGGGGGCTTTCCTCTCCTTCCCCTCTGTTGATGGGCTGAGTAAGCACAAGTAGGTGTTTGTTTTGAGCTTTTGGAGACAGAAAAAGGGTTTACAAGCGGCCAAACTTAGGTTTTCGGGTTTATGTATATAGTATGCTATTTGGTTATAGTTATGTGTCTGTTATGATTTGTATGGTGTATAGGTGTATGCATGGGTTTGTGTGAATGTAGAGGTAAGATGGGCAGTAGATAGGTGGGGGGCCTGGGGGTGTGCCCAGCCTTATTCTTTACTACGTGAACGTGAAGAGGACATGTGACGTTGGATCAGGCTGGGTCGGTGTGTTGGGTGTTGGGGGCCAGCATCTGAACTATGCGGACATGGGAGGACATGAGGCGTGATGCTGGTCAGGGGAGGTGATGGGTGGTGATGAAAAAGATAGTATGTATAAGGTTAGGCATGAATGTGGATAAGTTAAATTAAATTAAAAAAAAAAAGAAATATCTAAAATAAAAAATCATTTAAAAAAAAAATTCATTATTTTTTGGGGGTTTGTACTTTTTTTTCATTTACATGGTGCACTGAAGTAAGTGCACCATGGGATGGTAATTTTTTCTTTTTTAGAGTTTATTATTATTATTTTGTTGTTTCTATTATTAGTGTGATTATTATTCATTTTGTTTTATATATGTGGTGATTTTGGTTTTTAGGGGGCCATTGGTTGGCACAAGGTTATAAGAGTATGTTATAATAAGTATGCTGTATATAGTGTTATAGTTATGTTTCCTTGGGGTTGGGGGGTATAGGTGTGTGTATGAATGAGTATGGGATTATAGTTATGTATGCATGGGGATGTATGTAAGAATGGCCAGGCTGGGTAAATTAATTTTGATGTACAGAAATGTACATACATTTTTTTTTGTTGTGTTTTGCAAATATTGTATATTTTGTAATGTTTTATATTTTTCTATTAAAAGAGTACCAGCAGTGACTAATGAGGAGGGAGGTTGTGTCTGAGTGCTGCTGCTGTGTCTGATCTGTGAGGACCACACCCAGGATTGAGGGAGTTTCCTTTTTTCACCAGCCCAGGTTCATATCACCTGCCTGGGCTAAGGAAACGTCCGTGAAGGAGGCTCCATTCATACATGGAGCCTCAGACCTCTACCCCCTTGAGCATGCAGGCGGGGGGTAGAGGGTCTTCCCAACCTGTTGGGAAGGTGCAGCCAGCATCAGGGGTGAGAAGGTCATCCCGTGGAAAGATCTGTGCGGCCCCCCCCTGATGCTGGGGCTCTGGAAGGAGTCGAGAGGAGAGACGTGGAGGAGGAGATGGAAGTACGCCCAGGTGGAGGCCCAGGAGAAGGCCCAGGAGAAGGCCCAGCAAGGCAAGATACCCGACCCAGGGACCAGAGTACGGTCGAGGAGTGGGGGCTACTGCGGCCGGGGAAGTCGGTGGAAACCTTCAGCTCCCGCCTAGCTGCCCGACTGGAAGAATAGCGGGACCTCGGTAAGTCCCTGCGGCGGCTACGGGAAGATCTGGCAGTCGCCAGGGGACGAGCCGCGAAAACAACAGGCGCCAAGAGGTCCCGGTATAGTCTCCAGGTAAAACAAATTCTGGAGGAAGTCAAGGCGGTGAAGGAAAGGAGATTTTGGGGAGAAGCTGGAGAATGACGAGAGGTTTTCCCTGATGGCGTCCCCCACGCAATGTAACCAAACCCCCTGCAAAGGGGAAGAAAGGAAAAATGGAGAGGCTGCTAAAAGTGCAGAGGCGTCGGAGGCTGCAGAAAAGGAAGCCAGGATTACAGAGGCCGCAGAAGTGGAGGCCGCAGTAGTGGAGGCCGCAGAAGTGGAGGAGAGTGTGGAGGTGGAGAGGATGCCAATCCGGGAGGAGACGAAGACGGGCTCGGAGGCCCACTGGGAAGGCAGTAATGGAGGGGCAAATGGGGAACTTTCCTGCAGCCAAGGTGTACAAAACTTTGAATCGGGCAGTGAGCAGCCCCCGGGGGTTGCTCACGCAAATACGGCTGCAGGAGTCCCCAGTGTCCCTCCAGAACATTTGTTTTGGAGCTCATTGCCACCGGAGGAGGACAGAGTGCAAAAGAAAAAGCTATGGAAGATAAGACGGAAGAAGACAGGTGGGGTATCCTATAAGTATTCCTACCTGTCTTCCTTGCATTCCGGACCAGGTGAGAGCTCGGTTCGGGACGCAAGCCCTGCAAATCCCCCAGCTTCGGCCTCTACAGTGGGGTCGGAGCGGGAAAGCGGACAGAATAAAATGGTGTCGGTTCTACTCAATGTGGCCAAGATGGCGCCGGACGCCGTCTCCTGTAAAGGAGGCGGTGCAAGCGGCCAAGAGGCGTTAGGGGGCGTATCCCAGTGTCCGGTGTATGGGGAACCTCAGAAGCCGGCCTTTGGTCCAATATCCTATGATGACAGATGAACCAACACATGGATGCAATGGTAAGTTTGGTTTCCAGGTTCTGGGTTGTCCCTGGGTACAACAACACTGCTACCCGATATGTGCAGACATGTCTTCTCTGTGCCGGCCATAACACAGGGAGAACAGTAAAAGCCCCCGAGAAGCATACCGCAAGGCCATTGTACCCATTGCAGCGACTGCAGATTGATTACATACAGCTACAAAAGGTTGGTAGGTATGAATATGTCCTTGTCTGTGTTGATATCTTTTCAGGATGGCCTGAAGCATGATGTGTGGCAACAGCCAATGCAAAAACACGGCTAAGAAGCTGCGCAATTAAGTGATATGTACGTCTGGTGTTGCAGAAACCATAGAAAATTATCCAGCTACACATTTCACAGGGGAAATATTTAGAGAAGTAATGTCAGCATTAAACATTGAACACACGTTCCATAAACCCCATCACCCCCAGTGTAGTGGGGCTGTAGAAAGAATGAATTGGTACACTGAAGTTAAAAATTCAAAAGGCAATGTCTGAGACAGGAAAAACATGGACAGAATGCCTTCTAATAGCGTTACACTCAGTCAGAGTCACTCCAAACAGAAAGATCTTACTGCATTTGTGGGAGCACTGAATAAAAATAGAATTTCTTTGTATTATCGTGTTTATGGTTCCCTTCCAGATCCAGATTTCCTTGCAGGGTCTCTTTATGTTAAGCCCAGAGATTGGATAATGGTAAAGACACACGTCTGGATAACTCTTGAGCCCGGATGTAACGAACCGTATCAAGCCAGCTGACCATTTCCACTTCGGTAAAACTTGAAGGGAAAGCTTCCTGGATATTTACCGGTCACTGCAAGAAGGTTCTGAACCCCGAGGCTTCATCATTTTAACCTATCTTTTACTCCAATGTATTACATCCTTAAATCCCAAAGGAGAATTTAGACAAGATTATAAAATATCATCAGACTGTCGTAAAAAATGACTAACTTGTGTCCGATGATTGGAACTTGACATTGTACGATTACCATATGTGGACGAATGTCAGCGTCCCTCATACAATAGTAGGGCATGTTTTTGACCCTTGATGGGTGGTCAACATTACTAAAAGAGTGCATCCGTGGATGATGGACTACAGATAAGGAATCCCAGGAAATTGGAAAGGGGTCAATATGATGGCACTTAAGCTGGGAGATACTACTAGTAGTGAATTGAAAATTAGCTTTCAGAAGGCCTCAGGTTATCTAGGCTGTCACATGCCACATTCAAATGACTGTTTAGGTTGGTATGTGCATGATTAAGCTTGTGGATGGGCATAAAATTTTACGAAAAGAGAAAATACCACCTGTACCCAAAGGGGAGCTATTCCTGATCTTGGGGATAATTCTAATCAAAGTGATCCTTCCATATACAGACAGGAAAGATATCATAGCCCCATGGGTAACAAGACTAGTGAACCCTGGTGCCTTTTCCATAATTCACTAAGACTTGTGGAATTAGCAGATATGATGGTACATCATAGGAGTGGCGCCTTTAAGCTTCCGGATGATATCTATATAGTGTGGTAATAATGCATATAAATGGATACCTATGGGAGCAGAAGGAACCTGTACATTAGCTAGACTCCAGTCAGCCACATGGGTATGGGAAGATAATGATTATCCTTACAGTAACATATCAAACCATATGTTGTTCAAGAGGGAAGCTAACCCGAGTAAGGCTAAATCCCTAGTATATGTTCCCTGGCAAGAAAAGTTAGGCCTATCACTCATACTAGTAGGGCTATCTGTAAGAAATGCACATAATATTGAAAAGCTTGCTGACTTATTTGACAATATTACAGAATATGTTTTTGATGCTTTAAATATAACTAGCACATTTACCAGTCAGCTTATCTTAGTAACTATCCAGCATGCTGTAGTCCTGGACTATCTCATACCATCCCAAGGCGGTATGTGTCAGATAGTAGGCCCTGCCTGCTGCCATTATATAGAACCCTCTGGCCTGTTGCAAGTCACGTATGATATCGAGCAGGATAATAACTCTCAGGATAACTGGAATTCAGATTTGCTTAGTTGGCTAAACCCAGCTAACTGGTTTAAGGGAATAGGTTCCGTTTTATGGAATATTACATAGGTATTTATTATAGGAATACTGATTTATTTGATTGTCAAACTAATTTTTTTATGCTGATGACGGAGTGTTGTAATAGTTATAAAAACCCAACGCAGATTAAAGTTCTATGTGTAGAAAAAGGAGAAACATTGGGACATAAAATAACTTCTACATCCCTGCTTCCAGTAACAGTTCCCACGCCTCAATTCATCAAGGATGATGGATGGATATGCGCCTACTGTGATGGATGAAACCCCTCTCAGGTCGACATATGTGTCCATCGTGGTGGTGTTAGGAAAGAATCAGATAATTAGGAATAGATTTGTGTGGCCAGGAACACCCCACTCTTAGGTAAATGATTTATAGATGATCTGTGGGAAAGGATCTCAAGGCAAGTTTGATGATCCCACTGTTTATGTGGCTACCCGCGTAATCCGTGATATACCTGTAAAGGGTCTGCCAGACACAGCTTCTGTGTCGACGCCCGTGGGTAATCAGTCTGCACCTGCTCCTATGTCTGATAGAGTGACTCGATCTGCTACCACTCAGGCTGGTAGGCTCAGGAGTGGGAGAACCTATCACAGCAAGGCCAGACGGTTCTAGCTCCCGCCCTCGGTCTATTTATACCTGCATTTCCTGCTTGTCTTTGCCTGTGATTCTTTCCTGTTTCCTGGCTCTGCTGCTCCTACTATTATTATTGAGCTTGCTTCATTTTGACCCTGGCTTTACTGACTACGCTCCTGCTCTGCGTTTCCTGGTTTGACTCGACTTGTTCACTACTCCTGTTGCTCACGGTGTTGCCATGGGCAACTGCCCCATTTCCCTTAGCTTCTGTGTGCCCTTGTCTGTTTGTCTGTCGTACACATATTGAGCGTAGGGACTGTCGCTCAGTTGTACGCCGTCGCCTAGGACGGGCCATGCAAGTAGGCAGGGACTGAGTGGCGGGTAGATTAGGGCTCACCTGTCTGTCTCAATACCCCGTCATTACAATACCACAGTTTCAGCTGTAACTCATGATAGGTAGATTCCCCAATCTAATGGACACCATACTAGGTTAGGAAGGGATAGGAGGATCCGAGTTTTCACCTTCAGAGGATATCGGTTCCCATAGGGATAGAATAGTTGGATGCAGTATTTTGTCAAAAAGAGGGGAACTGTCAGTAATAAATCTAATACCTGTTAGATTTATTTTGTATTAATATTATCAATACAAAATGACTGCATTATATTGTTTGAGATATGTATTAGATGTGTATTAGATATGTTTTTAATCTTCTCTTAAATGAATGCATTCCCTATCACCTAAGATAGGGTAAAGATGACATCATCTGGCATTCCAAACAGATGAGTACCAGGAAGAAAGTCATTACCTTATATGGAAGTATATTTGGGTGTATACCTATATGTACTTGGCATCATCTGATTGGTTGTGTCTTAAGTGAAAGCATGAACCTATAAATAAAGGCTCCGTCTACAGCCATTTTAGATTTCTATACATCAAACCATTGTATGTGCAATCTCTCCCGATCGGTCATTTTTGTAAATATGAATAAATCCTGGACAAATTCTGGTATGGAGAAAAGGAACTCAAGAGTGATGGGGATTAATTTCACAGTGGGGCATATGTGAGCTGGGCAAAGTACATCAGGGGCATAGTCAGATGGTATAATAATGGGGTAAAAAAAAAAACATAAAATAATCCATAGATGTGTGTTATGCTGTGACACAATCCTTTCTGCACAGGCCGGTGTCGCACTGATATATGTCCTTCCTTATCCCCCTTTTGGTCCACACTCGGCACCTTTGCAGTTTGGGGAATTTTGCTGGGAAGTGTTGTCCTGGTATAATGTGTTTGGGCCTTCCCCTTCCTGGCTCCCTAATTTTAGGCCCTTGATTCTTTGCCTCTTAAAATCGAAGAAATGTTCCCCTCGGGCTTGCACAACTGCATATATTTTATTTCCTGACTTATTGGAGCCTTGACTAATTTTATTTTTTGATAGACGCAGTGGTATGAGGGCTGTTTTTTGTGGGACAAGCTGTAGTTTGTATTGGTACCATTTTGGGGTACATGCGACTTTTTGATAATATTTTATCTAATTTTTTGGGAGGCAAGGTGACCAAAAACCGCAATTCTGGCATAGTTTGTTTAGGGTTTTTTTTTATATAGCGTTCACCATGCATTATAAATTACAGAAAAAAATGTGAAAAAAATCCTCCAGCTCACCTTGTCACAAGAAGGGTATGGGAATCAGCACACGGATCCTCGTGTCGGCACACGCAAGAGATACTTCATAAACAGGGGAGTTGGATCCAGCGCTGAGAGTGCAATTTCACTAGGTCCTTAGTCATGGCTTGTGGTAACACCACAAGCCATGACTAAGGACCTAGTGAAGGTCTGAAACGCGTAGGCTACCGCCTATCTCTCTTCTTCTCTCTGTACTTTGGACGATACCCACTTGTCACTAACCATTGCTCGTAGCTTCTCTGCTACGATTTTAACCAAGACAAAATAAAACTTGGGAACAGATTCCCGTTTTAACAGAAATTGCACTCTCAGCGCTGGATCCAACTCCCCTGTTTATGCATTATAAATTACATGTTAACTTTATTCTGCGGGTCAGTACGATTCCGGCGAAACCAAATTTATAGCACTTTTTTATGTTTTACAAATTTTTGCACAATAAAATTACTTTTGTAAAAATAATGTATTTTTTCTGTCGCCAAGTTGTGAGAACCATAACTTTTTAATTTGTTTGTCGATGGAGCTGTATGAGGGCTTTTTTTTTGCAAGACGAGCTATAATTTTTATAGGTATCATTTTTGGGTACATGCGACTTTTTGATCACTTTTTATTCCAATATTTGTAGGACAAAGTGACCAAAAAACAGAAATTCTGGTATAGATTTTATGTTTTTTTTACCACGTGGAATAAATAACATAATATTTTTATAGTTCAGGCTGTTACGGTCGCGGCGATACCAAATATGTGTGGTTTATTTATTTAAAAAAAATAATAAAGGCCTTGATAAGGGAAAAGGACGATAGTATTTTATTTTATTACTTGAAACTTTTTTGACACTTTTTTTAAGTTCCACTAGGGGACCTGAAGGTCCAACTGTCTGATTTTTTTTTCTCTAATACATTGCACTACCTATGTAGTGCAATGTATCAGATCTGTCAGTCATTCACTAACAGCAAATCGATTAAGCTTCGCCTCCGGGCGTTGCCTAATCGGCTTACATAATAGCAGAGCAGGAGACCATCGTTAGGCTTCCTGTTGCCATAGCAGCAGTCGGCGGCCCTGCGATTGCAGGGCAGGGCTGCCGATCTGCCGCCAACCACAAGGATGCAGCGATCGCTGCATCTAAGGGGTTAATGGCAGGGATCGGAGCTTCCTCCGGTTCCTGCCGTTACAGGTAGATGTCTGGCCACCAGAGGGAGTACTTCCCAGAATTACAGCAAGGTGAATAAGGTAAAGCAAGCTGACTCACAGCTGCTGTAAATGTGTAAGGGAATCTCACCCCCTCCCTATTTTTGTCTACAAGCAAGGAAAAGGTGTCTTCAAATTGCTAAGCATTGTCCGGCTCCCATTTTGGGAGTGATTGTACAATGCAGCTGGTAGACGCTATAGGACACACCAAAAGGCTAAGGGTATGTTCACACGCTTAATAAAAAACGTCTAAAAATACGGAGCTGTTTTCAAGGGAAAAAAGCTCTTGATTTTCAGGTGTTTATTAATCAAACTTGCTTTTTTCGCTGCGTTTTTTACGGCCGTTTTTGGAGCTGTTTTTGTATAGAGTCAATGAAGAACTGCTTCAAAAATGCACCTCTTTTTCGTGGGGCGTCTTTTTACGTGCCGTTTTTTGAAAATAAGGCGTAAAAAAATGCCCCGTTGGAACACAACGCCGTAATTCCCATTGAAATCAATGGGCAGATGTTTGTGGGCGTTCAGCTTCTGATTTTTCAGCCGTTTTTTGAGACGTTTACTGCCCGAAAAGTGTCTGAAAATACTACGCGTGCACATACCCTAAAAATGATGAAAGTGAAGTGAATGACTTTTCAATTGACAGGTTCACATGGCGTGTATTTGGCGTGATTTTTTTGGTGCATTTTACGTACCAAAGACTGCATCAAAAAACGCTTGATTGCACTTATCATTTACATAATTGGTAAAGTGCGCTGTTAGTATATACAACCCGCTTTTTTACACACGTGTTTTTGAAAAATGCGCTGTGTAAATATAGAAGTGTCGAGTCAATTACTATGCACGTAAAACACGCCAAATGTTCCCATAGTCAATGGGAGTCCTAATTATTCGCCAAAATGCACACACAAAATGCGTCAAAAAACACGCAAACAAGGTGGCAAATGCTTGATTAAGCTTCCCATTTATATCAATGGGAAAACGAGCCGTTACTTCTTTATGCAAGCGTTTTAAAATATAATTTTGCATAAAAAGATCAGTGGGGGGAGGGTTGTGTGTGGCACAGCTGCATGTTTGGGGGGATTTGTGTGTGTGAGTGTGGTGGGGGGTGCTTGTCGCTGATTCTTCAAAACACCTGATAAGCGGCTATGAAGGATCAGCGGCGCCCTTGCATACTCCGTTGCACAAAAATAGGACACAGCTCTTCTGCGCACACTACGCACACACACAGCTCTGCTATACACACAGCTCTGCTACACACACACACACACACACACACACACACACGCACACACACATGCACACATATCTCTGCTACACACACACAGTTCTGCTACACACACGGCTCTGCTACACACACAGCTCCCATACACACACATAGCCTTTGCTACACACACAGTTCTGCTACACACACACACAGCTCTGCTACACACACACACATACAGCTCTGCTATACACACACACACACACACACACACCTACACACACACAGTTACAGCAAGTGTGCGGGGGTGGCCACGAGGGGGGGTGTGTGGCAGGGGGGCCGCGAGAGACAGACATGGACAAACACCTTACCTGCAGTGCTGCCGGTCTTCCTAATGGCGCCGGCTTTCCACCTACAAACCAGCTTCTATGCTGGGTCGCTCTGAACTGTGCCTGCGCAGTACAGAGTGACATAGCAGAAGCAGAGGATACAATGAACGAGAGCCGTATACACTCTAGCTGCCGTATTCCATCTGTGTATGTGTTAATAAAACATTTTTTATGTGAAAAAATAAATAATGTCAATATAATATTTTATTAAATAAAAACACATAAATTAATAATAATAAAAAAATCATGACACTGTCCCTTTAGGGTATGTTCACACGCAAACTCAAAAACGTCTGAAAATATGGAGCTGTTTTCAAGGGAAAACAGCTCCTGATTTTCAGAAGTTTTTTAAGCCACACTTGATTTTCGCTGCGTTTTTCACTGCGTTTTTTTACGGCCGTTTTTGGAGCTGTTTTCAATAGAGTATATGAAAAACGGCTTCAAAAACGTCCCAAAAAGGGACATACACTTCTTTTCCGCAGCTGTTATTTTACGCGGCCGTTTTTTCAAAACGGCCGCATAGAAAAACGGCCCATCGTAACAGAACGCTGTTTTTTCCATTGAAATCAATGGGCAGATGTTTGGAGGCGTTCTGCTTCCAAAAATAAGCCGTGTAAACATACCCTCAAGGGTTTAATGCCGGGGATCTAAGCTAATTTCGGTCCCCGCCATTACAGCCGGATGTCAGCTGTAATACACAGCTGACATTCGGCGATGATGGCACCGACTCGGCTTCTGAGCCGGTGCCATCCATTTGTCGTATGAATACGGTAAAATACAGGAAGCACTGGCTTTCCATGACGTATCCATACGACAAATGTTGGGAAGGGGTTTATATTGAAAAATGATATCAATAAAAACAAACAATCACTTCCATTAAAAAAGTGGGGCAGGCCAGCATGTTTTTCAGCAAGGTTTTTTTCGCTTTAGGATTTTGTATGTGTAATTCAGTGTTCACTCAATGGTTAAATGGGTAAAGTTATTTCACTCAGATAAGCTCCTTAGGCTGAGTTCACACATAGCGGCCACAGCACGGTGATGTGACCAATAAATTGCGCCCACATGCGATTATACCACAAAAATTGCACTTTTTTTTAATGACTGTTAATGGCAGCGCGGTTTTTCAGGTAAAATTGCTGTTTTGCTGTTAAACCACGACACCATCCACAATCCACAACCTATTAAACTTACATGAGTGAAATATTTTAAACTTTTGAGTGAACGCTGAATTGCACATACAAAGTCCTGAAACCAAAATAATAACTTTGTCGAAAAGCTCGCCATCCGCCAATCAGCTGCGCTGTGGATGCTACGTGTGAACGCAGCCTAAAGCTTGTATCTCCATGAGCAGTCTTTTATGCCCATCATTTAATCATTATATACTGTCAGTTTTGTCAATTGGGCTGGGGCTACACACGATACAGGTCACACATCCAAAGATCGCTGTGTCGCGCTGCGTACATCCACCGCTCCATTCACTGTCTATGAGACTGATGGAAACAGCCAAGGGCTTTACTCGGCTGTTTCCGTCATTCCCATGGACTTTGAATAGAGCCACAGAGCGCACGCTGGACAGCCGTTCCATTCAATGCCTACAGTCGAGCATTGAGGAAGATCTGGGGGTTCGGAACTCCCGTTCTTAAGATCGCTGGTTGTCCCAGGGCTGGGGCGCTCAGCGATCAGACAATTATCCC
The DNA here is from genome assembly GCF_050947455.1 of Rhinoderma darwinii. NCBI lineage: Eukaryota > Metazoa > Chordata > Amphibia > Anura > Rhinodermatidae > Rhinoderma > Rhinoderma darwinii. Next base: position 44,158,626 of record NC_134691.1, on the reverse strand, counting down.
CAATGCTGTGGATCGGTGATAATTGAAGATTCTGGGAATATCCATTTAAGGTGTAAAGTCAGCTTTAGCCGAAACCTTCTGGAATTAAAGCACATGTTCCAAAGCACTGAGATAACTAATCTGGTGTTATACAGGCTACACCCACCCCATGCCAATGTTTTTATACTTGGGCAGAAATACATTTTGTTTCCAGCCGATTAAACGTAAAAATAATCCATTCACAGACTGTGATAAACTAACTTTTTTTATTTAGAGCATTTTTCAGAATTATTAGCGTTTTGTTTTTTTATTTGATAAATGTTTCAAAGTGCTAAACATGTGAAATGCAACATTTTTCTTAACTGTAACACCTCTGAATTTCTAGTACACTATTCTTTGACATATGTCTACATGGCCAAGGGATGTCTTTGCAATATTTTGGCCTAATGCAGGAAATTAAACTGAAGAATACAGTTTTGGCAATTTGGAGAAAACCGTTTTGGAAAAAACATGTTACAGACGCGGTCAGCCACATCATTGACAAATTAAACCCATATGACAAACCATACAATATAATGAGCACTGCTGATATAATGGTCATGCTAAAAAGTAATCCCCACACAACATACTTAGACCCCCAAGCCACAAGAAAACATGAAGCTCCTTTCAGATGGTTACACACATTATAACATGTTTTTAGCATGACATTTTCTTGCTGTGTCTCAGGGTGTTCTTCAGTACATGTATCACTATCCTCTAATACATCTATTTGATTCGCTATGTCTTCCGGGAGCACACAGTTGTTATGTGACATGCGTTGCCTGGTGTGTAAACATTCCATGGGGGAGACACGAGATTCCATTCCTATGTTTTCTGAACTATTTTCCGTTGTTCCATCTCCAGAAGAATCCTGGTTTGCTGTTGTCAGTGCAGAAAATGGTATTAATTTATCTACTAGCCACTCTATAAAAAACATAACTGTGGAGCTTTGAAGTCCCACCATAAAAGATCTAATAACCTGGATTTCGGGTTCATCGATTTCACTTTTTTCTGCGTTGAAAAAAATGATGTTGATGAGCAGACTGCACATGAGAATCACAAAACTACACGAAAGTCTCTGAAATCTGGTCAAAGTTAATGGCAAATTAGTGAGGAAAACGGAAAAACACAAATGTTCTTCTTTAAGCCGGCAAGATAATATAATATAGAAATATTCCGATTTTTCTAGCGGCTGTTGAGTATTCATAGGAGAGAATGATCTATGTATTAATCCATAATGTCTTTCAGCGTCAAGCCAGGCCTGACACACAAAAAACCATTCTTGGTCACTAAACATTTTTTCAATTTTAACTCTGCTTAGGAACCAGCCAGGAGAATTCCCAGTATTATCATGCCATATTCGGATTTTAGATATGTCTCCTAAGGGGTAGCTAGTAGTAAAAATAAATGTATCTATCCCTCCTCGTCTGAATAACTGACGACCAGGGAATGTTAAACACAATACACGGTGGTTTCTCTCTGTGCCCATAATTTCCAAATACACTTTTGCTGTGGTACCAGATCCAAAGCCACTGCCAGTATAAATAGTAACACTATAACGATGTTCATGGTCTGGGCTATTGGCTGGTAACCTTATTGCATCTCGGTTTGTCTGGTCACTTATATCTTTTTTTCTCGCCCACATAGACAATCCCAGATAAGTAACGCAAATGACAAGAACAGAAAGCAATGTCACTAAGTTTGACTGTAAAGATCGGACAGTAACTTTCGTTAAATCTATTGGATTAGGCAGAACAAATACTCTGGCTGATAGAAATGTGTGTCTTTTTTTCAGAAAGGGCACATTTCGTCTTTGTGCTTTTGTCAAACCCTCACAAATGCAATGTATCACTGTATTATTTGAAAAATTACCTACTTTACAGTTCCCTTCATTCCAATTATTTCCCATGTCTTCAAAGTCTAAGCAAGCAATATTAAAGATAGATGCGCGCAATAATTTTGTTTTGCGCCAAACAACAAATGTAGTGGTCAGTTCAATTGTAATATTGTGTATGAGCGAGATCTCAGGGAAAGATTCCAATGGAATGCGAATCATTTTGGAATTCCAAGTCTTTATGTTTTCGTCTTCGCTTGTTTTTGCTTGCTCTTCTGAATTAGGAATACGGAAAAATGCAACAGGGTTATTTGTGATATTATCCCCAATGTCAAGTGAAATATCAAAGATGATGCTTTCTGCATAAAAAAACTGCACAAACCACTCTGCCTCCGATGTTTGGTCAACTTCAAAACAAAATATTCCACTTGTTGTTTTATGAACATCTGGTGAAACCCAAATATCAAAAACGGGAGGTATATTCTTTCTTTTCATAATAACATCAACTTGAGTAGGATGTAAATTCATTAACCTTCCTGTATCATCTGGAGCTACCATATAAAACCCAGTTATCACCGTATCAATATCTCTTCCATTTTTTAACCACGGCAGAGGATCCTCCAGGAATTCATAAAAAGCATATGTCACAATAGCATCAACAGGTACAGTCGATTCATTATCATGTAATTTTAGGAAAAAAGATGGGAACGTATTCTCTGTTTTTCTATGTGAGCCAGAAAGATCCCATTTTTCTTCTCTTTTTAATGTGATCCTAAAATTATTGGTTACCATGGAAGTTTCCGTTTCTCCAGGAACTTTCCCAAATGATACAGCATCTGTCACAGTCTCCAGTACAGATAAAGTGTTCTTAAGCACGTCCACAGATGGAAGAGGTATTTCAGCTGCAAATCTGTCCATCTTTATTAATGAGGCATTCAGAACATTGGACAGGGATTCTAGTATACCAGAGCTTAACTTCTCACTCTCTACGGAACCAATGATTCCTTTCCTATACTTGGTTAAGGCGACACTAACTTCTCTTAACTTTGTCAATGCAATGTGTTGAGATTTTGTATTCACTTCTTTGGCCTCTTCTGTAAGTTGGCTGATACTTGTGATTATTTGGTTGACAGCCATGATATTTGTGATCATTATACTAGATGACATGTTCAGAAGACTTTCTCTCAATTCACTTCTCTTATCCATCAAAGCTTGTACAAAGGTGTCGGTCTTAAAACTGTTTAAAACAGAGGCTATCATGTATATAAAATGCCCTGTTTTTAAAAAGTCTCCAGTGTCAAGAAAAAATCTCATTGTGGGGTCATGGGCATGGGAAATAAGCTCTTCAATGGATGATTCTTCTGGCTGATCCTCAAATGAATTGACCACAGTTACACTTAGGGCTATTTGTGTGTATGAAGAAAGAGCATCGGACACTTGAACATATACGGTCAAAATATAGGAATTATCAGGGGCTCCGATTGGCAGCAACAATGGTGACGTGGAACTGTTATAGCCATCATAAATAATTACACCTAATGAGTTTTGCTGCAATGAACTTATATAACTTACTTTATCTAAAGCTGTTAGAACTTTATAACGTAACGGTAAATTTTTGTCCGAGAATCCTTTACAACTAACAATGAATTTAGTCTGCAAAGCGATGCCAATAGACGGCTCAATATTACAGCTGCCAGCTTTTGGAGGGGAATTAACATAAAATGTGTATTTATAAACCGATGGTGCACCAGTCCAAGTCGTAACTGTTAGATCAAGACTATACCACATATCTGCAACATCTATAAATGCTGAAGCCATGAAGGACATGTAGGCAATAGACCTTCCAGTAGTTGTCTTTGCCTTCCAGTCAAAGCTCAATTCTGTTGAACTCTGACGTATAGACCATTCATACTGGGGCCGGCTTGTTTTACTACAATCAGTGCATTTTCCTGACAAAGAAAATCGTTCAGTTGGAACTAAAATTCTCCGACAATTCTCTATACATTTAACACTGACAGCAGGTGGAGACCCGGGAGCAATGAAAACGGTCTGATCAATATAGGCTGTCCTGTTTGCTTTACTAACAGACAGTCTAAAATGGTAATGTCTGTTGCCTTGTAAGGTTTCAGGCTCCACAGACTGGCTGACAGCACTTGGGTTCACCCATAATAAGCTTATTTGTTCTGACTGACAGCTTTCTCCTGTACTTAGAGTCATAGTCTGGTAATCAGATGCAGTTTTTGAGCAATACCATGAAAATGTCAGCCCTTCAAATGGATCTAGTGAATCTGGGTCATATGAAGAATGCCCGTCAAGAGCCCACTTTTCACTGAAACCAACAGTCCTATAAGAGCCCCCTGAAATGACAGCTATCAAGTCACTCTCCCTTACCTCCACAACAACAGAATCTGTATTGGCACGTGAGGACTCTTCATCATCATCAGCAGTAGCAATGTCAATGGAGACGTTAAAAACATAAAACCCATAATTTAAAGAAAACTCTGGAATTTCAATATTGTTTTGATTTACTGCTAATACTTGTGGCAATTGTAAATAGTTATCCCAGACTGGTGTGTCAGATTCTGAGGAAACGCTATAGATTCTCCACAAGATATTTACCCCGTGCATGGCAGAGCAATTTACTTGTATGGCTACAAAAATGGAAAGACGTGCTCCTCTTGTTGACACTATAATTGCTGGATGTGCAGGTCTTTCTATGTGGAATTCATCTATCTGACAGAAGACTTTGTAGCAGTATACCGAGGTCTCTAATACTTTCCTGTCATGTCTGCCATACACAGCTTTTAGGACAACAGGCTTCACTCCACTTCTAGTAAAGTTCACCTTGGCTACAAAGCCTGCATAATACCTGGGGTTGAATGGTAGGACAATGCCTGGTATGAATGATGCTGCATTGGAAACCTTATCTGTATAGGTGTATGTTGTATTTCTGAACAGGTAGCTTTTTTTAGACCCATATAGTTCTAGTATAAAGGTCCATTCACACTGTAAAGATGGATGTTGAAATGGTATAAACCAAACTATGTATATGGATGTATACAGTGATGAAGATCCACTACTGAACAGGTGAACCTCCAGACCCGTATCATTTAAAGACTTATACAAAAGGCTTTTTCTGTTTAAATACACGGCTACTGTGAGAGAGAATTTTTCTGTATCTACAAACTTAAGCTGGAACAAATATACAAAACTTTCCTGTTGAAGGAATATAAAGTGGTCGCTGCCATTCATGTCCTCTTTATTCTCAGATGAGAAGTGCAGGCCACTTGTTTGACTAAAGTAGTAGGTGTTGCTTTTTTTAATACTAGGGTTTAGTTTTATAGAGAATGAAGATTTAAGGTTGACGGTCAAGGCAACAGCACCTTTGGTGTACAAAAAATCCCCATTGACTTTTCCTATTTTGCTCCCATTGGTTAAGAAATGTGCGACTGCAAATCCATGTCCACTAGTACTGAAAGGTGATGAACAAAACACGGTGTTAATTGCATATTTGGTGAAGGCCACATCCCAATTCCCTATTCTATTTTCATCTGTGAGCTGAAAGGCAGACACTTTATTTGTCAATTGCTCAAACATCCAAGAAAGTTTTACCTCAGTGTTAGGGGGAAGTAGGGGAGAGGTGGCCCTCAGTACATACAGCAGAGCCCGTTCAACTTCTATAGACACAACCAGCTCGGGCATCATGTTATTTTGGAGAGTAAGAGAAGCCACATATTTTCCCACTTTGCTATATCTAACATGGACCTTGTAGTTGTAGTAGGTAGAACAGTAGTCACGTAGACCTGCCGGGTAAGCCGAGTCTTCAATCTCTGTGTGGTAATTGCTTGGTATAACAGTCGCTGCCTCACCTTGCCTGCTGGAAAATTCATATTTCCAGGCACTGCTCTTCATCTTGGCACACCAACCAAAATATACAAGTTCATACTGCTGAATGGGGGATGGGGGACTGAAGAAGAACTTGACATCTTGCTTGTACAACGTAATGGTGGTTTTCTTGTGAATACAAGTAGGTAAAGAGCAGGTGGGAGTGATGCAATGTACAGTGACTGTATCATCAACAGTGGTGGAGACTTTTATGGTGCCAGACCAGGCCAATGTATCAAATAGTTTTTCTCTATTTCTGTGCCAGGCACAATTTGGTGGGGGGCCATTCACATCCACTGTAGAAGTTGGGTCAAATGTAAATTCAGTCTCTGATTTCCAAATGCAACTGACCTGTGTCTCGTTGTCCTTCCGTGTGTAGACCCTGTCTGAGGGGTCTGAGCATAGGACCCTTATTGGACTTTCTTTTATCGCCTGGCCCAGAGCAATTGTTACAATAATGCTCCCGATGATAATTGTCATGAACATTATCAATAATAGTTATTGTATAAATGTAGGAAGAAAACAACCACTGCTTCTTCAGCATTCACCATCAGCCAAATATGGCAGGTACCAACGGTTTCTAACTGACTGCAGGATTCAAAATGCAAGCAGCAACCTGATTGGTTGCTATGGACAAGTCTTCCACATTTCCTGTAACAGTTATTTTAACCCTTTCTTTTTTTTTCTTTTTTTTTTTAATCTTTATTATTTTCCGTAAAAAAAACAAACACATATAATATAAGTATAGAATACATAATATATCAGACATTGAATAAGGTTACTCCGAATACAGTACTATACAATTACATAAATACACAACTTTTGCACAACTTGTTTCAGACGATAGATTATAATTAGTAGCAAAATTCATATTGGTAACTTCTAGCAGGAGGATAATACCAGTTATAGCATATCCTGATAGTGCTGGGGGTAACTGCATTGCACAGACCTCTGTCAGACGTCTAATTCAGGTCACCTTGTTCTTACCTCTGATATTATTATTGATTTATCAAAACCCCCTATAAGTGAATACTTCTAATACAACGTCAGAAAACTATGACCAGCTATGTGTCACAATCACAGAAACCTAATAAATATGGAGTCCATCTGTGATCTAGACCGTGAGGAATCCCATTATATAGTTGTGTATTACACTGCCCAACTTATTACCCCCCACCCCCTACAACTACACCCCTCCATACTTTCACATAAAAAGACAAAAAAAATCATGTATAAAAATCTCCACTACCCTACCGTCCTGCACCCCCAGTCACTATATTATACTCCTCCTGGGGCATATCCCGAGATGCCCATCTATCCCAACATCTTTTACAACCTCTCTCTGAGGATGGAGAAATCTGAATATCTGACCCTCATCTCAATTACCGGAGCCTCTTTCCTTATTCAGTTTTTCACAATTCACTTCCTAGCATAGAATTAGGGACATTCACACGAGCATGTCTGATTTCTGTGCACAAAAATCAGACCGTATTTCCTGCATTTCATGTTCGTGTGCCCTCAGTGTGCTTTGCGTGTGCCATCCGTTTTCACCTCCGTGACTATCCTCTGCAAGCACTCCCTTTTCTATTTTTTTTTATTTCTCTGCATTTCTTAGCAACTGATGCATGAAACACGCACAGCACACGGATATCATCCGTGTGCTGTCCGTGTTGTTAACGCACCAATAGACCTCAATATTTGACAACGTCTGCAGAAACGGACCAATAAAGGATATGCACTGAGTTTCACGCAACGGACACCCGTTGCGTGAAAATTCACGCATGTCTGAATAGCTCCATTGAAATGCATTTGTTCGTGTGCGGTCAATTATTTAAACGGACAGCACACGGACGAGGATCACACTCTTCTGAATGAGCCCTAAAAGTCACCACTCTGTTTTTAATCCGTCTTCCAATTAGTCCTATAGGTAGAACCTATAAAAATAGGTAGAAATTGTTTATACTGCAATAAGGGGCCTTTTTCTATAATATATGTAAATTGTCCGATTCCTCCTCCCCACATCTCAGGCACCCTGAGTCCCTTAGTGCAGTGGTCCCCAACCACCGGGCCGCGGACCAATACCAAGTCGTGGATAATTTGATACCGGTCCGCGGTATCCGCCACGGTGGCTGCAGGGAATACCGGGTGAAAAGCTGCACCAAACTGTGGTGCAGTTTTTCGCCTGGAATGTCCATTGCGGAAAACTGCAGCATTTAGCCGGCCTGCTAGCTGGCCAGCCCCCTGGGATGACATTTCATTCCAGGAGACAGCTGCAGCCTGTGATTGGCGTCTGACGTCATCCAGGCCGGCCTCCTGGGATAACGTTTCATCCCATGTGACCACTGCTACAGCCTGTGATTGGCTGCAGCGGTCACATGGGATGAAACGTCTTCCCAGCATGCCCGCCTGGAGGAAGAAACACAGACTTCTGGGTAAGTATAAGATTGTTTTTTTCTGAGTTGTGTTTTTTTGTGGTGGAATCGATGCGATTTCGCCCTAATGAACGCAACAACTGCTATTTGTTGTGGGTTTCACCTCCCCGTTGAATTCCCCATTGAACCCGCAACAAATAAGCAGTAAATAGAATTGACTTGCTGCGGAATAAAACTGCACCGCATGACAATTTCTGAGCATTTGTCAGCTCAGTATTTACGCAGCATGTGGATGAGATTTGTTCCATCTCATCCACTTTGCTGCTACTGTATTATGCTTCTGATATTTCGCAAAACAAATGACGCTGCGGAAAATCCGCAGTAATTACGCGACGTGTGATCTCACCCTAAAAACGTTTCCCACTTTACTTTATTTCCATCTAATTGCAGTCTGCAGGGTGTTTTGTGATGCGTGTGATCCAACCAACACCCCCCGCCCCCCCCGCGTGCGCCGATCCGTGGAAAAATTGTCTTGCATGAAAGTGGTCCTTGGTGCAACAAAGGTTGGGGACCGCTGCCTTGTTGGGCACATTTAGGTCAATTTTCCAGGGGAATAATAAAACCTATGTATGGTATAGAATGGAGAGAGTCTTTGTGCTGAATTTAAAGCCATATGTTTAATCCCTGATATAATCTCTTGTCAGCTTCTATCTTCCAATTCTCCTACTACTCCTGCCTACCTTTTTTTTTTTTTATTAAATGGGGGAACTTTATCAATTTCTGACTAAGTCATTTTTTATAACATTTTGCTATCAATCCTTTCTCGTTGATCGGCGCTCGTTTACACGACCCAGGATGGGCCGTGTAAAACCACCTTAAGTGCGTGGGTCAGCTGCAGATTAAAGAATGATGCTCGATCAGTAAGATTATATTTTTCAATATAATTTTACGTCGATTTTTACGTTGTTTTGACAGAATCAATAGCGCAGTCGACTGCGCTATTGATTCCATCAAAAAAACGGAACCCGTTCACAACGGTGACAAACGGAAACCATTAGCAAAGTTTCCTTCACTATTGAGATCAATGGTGATGCAAACGAAACCTAAGGTTTACATTTGCCTTTCCGTTGGGGGGTTAAACCCACGGAAACCTTCAACGTAAGGGCAGCGCTCATGTGAACAGGTTCTTATTTATTTATTTATTTATTTAGTTGTATTTAAAAGTTTTAAATGTTGATGGATAATAAAATTGGCTGCTGTGGCCTTTGAAAACCAAAAGTAGTTGTATTTATATGGTTGTATTCGAAAGGGGTGATAAGGGTTTATCCAAGGATATAGAAAATCCTAAATAATTGTAAGCGGGGGGGATTTAATGGTTAGAGGAAGGTTGAGTAGTCTACAATCCCTTCAGTCAGGGGTTTTGTTTTTTTTGGAGGACAAGTTGTAGTTTCTACACGTACCATTTTGGGGAGGCATACACTAGTATGGTACTGAAATGTCCTAAATCCGAGTCATTTCTGTTGTGGATGTGCCATAGGTGTGCAGCAGATCTTCATGAGGATTAGCCACATGTCATTCAATAGGACTAACCTTCAGATTTTCTGTGTGGATACAATGCTCCTCCCAATGTCCTTTTCAGTGAGATGCGAGGCACAAACATATATATATATATATATATATATATATATATATATATCCCCACAAATGATCTTCCTGTGCTCTCTAAAAGGGGTAGTCCTAGCACCCACAATTGTAACCCTTTATAGATATTATGACACTGGTGCTCGTTAGTGACTGACCATAGGTGTTTTTATGGAAGCCACTAAGAGGCTTTATTCTGATGCAGTTGACTATTTACAGCGCTGCATCACAATACATTTTAGCGGGGGGAGCAGTTAAATCTCCCTGCTCTCAGCTACCGGAGGGTGTGACCGCAGGGTGCCAATGGTTTCTATGGCAGCCGCGGGTCTAACAATGGCCCCCAGGTCTGCCTCTAGTTAATGTCAGTTTTACACTGACAGGCGTAATACAGAAGTATTGCAGTGCATTATAAAAGCAATCAGATGATCACATAGTGAAGACCCCTAAATAACACAATAACATTATTCAGCGGGTTGTTACGATTGCAACGATACCAAATTTGTATAGATTTTGTATGTTTTACTACTTTTACACAGTAAAAACACTTTTTTTTCAAAATTATTTGTTTTTGTGTCTCCATATTTGAAGAGCCGTAACGTTTTTATTTTGTATGAGGGGTTTTGTTTTGCGGGAAGACTTGTAGTTTTTATTGGTACCATTTTGGAGTATATGCGACTTTTTATCACTTTTTAATCATATTTTTTTAAAGTCAGGATTCACAGAATACAGCAATTTTTCCGTCGTTTTTTATTTAATTTTTTTACGGCGTTCACCGTGTGGGTTAAGTAATATAATAGCTTATAGTCAGGGTCGTTACAGACGTTACAGACGCGGCGATACCAAATTTGTGTAACTTTTTTACTTTACGTTTTCTAATACTAAAGCAGTTTGTAAGGGGAAAAAGTGGGTTTTTCATATTTTTTTTTCACATTTTTTTTATTAACTTTATTAAACTTTATTTTTTCACTTTTTTAATAGTCCCACTAGGGGACTTTAATATGCGATTCTCCGATCGCTATTGTAATACACTGCAATACTTTTGTATTGCAGTGTATTACTGCCTGTCCATTTAACACGGACAGGCATCTGCTAGGTCATGCCTCCGGCATGATCTAGTAGGCGTTCGGTACAGGCAGACCTAGGGGCTTTTATTAGGCCCCCGGCTGCCATTGGAGACACAGACAGTCGGCGATCTTATCGCCGGGTGTCGGTGGGAGAGAGAGGGAGCTCCCTCCCTCCAAAACCACTCAGATGCGGTGCTCGCTATTGAGCACCGCATCTGAAGGGTTAAACGCACTGGCGTAGCTATAGGGGTCGCAGCGGTCGCAATTGCGACCGGGCCCCGAAGCCAGGGGGGCCCACGGCCCCCCGCACCACATCAATAAAAAGTTACTATAGTAACTCGGGCCGCGGGCCCCTGTTACTATAGTAACATACTTTACTTACCTTCCTGGTTCCGGATGGCAGCGGAGGTCCTGACGTCAGGCGCTGTGCGCAGCGCATGACGTCACAGCGCTATGCGCCGCGCACAGCATCGAGACGACAGAACTCCCGCCGCTGCCGAAGAGGAAGGTAAGGTTAGCCCTGACTGGCGGGGACCGACTCCCGGGACCCGCCAATCAGCTGTTTTGAAGGGGCCGCAGCACTCGTACGAGAGCTGCTCCCCTTCATTCCTGTCACTTCATTCCGGTCACACTGTGAATCCGTGTCGGCGATTCACAGTGTGAGCGAGTAGTGAAATGAAGGGGAAGCAGCTCTCTGATTTGCGGGTCCCGGGCGACACATCAGCTATTGATGGCCTATCCTGTGGATAGGCCATTAATGTTTAGGGACTGTACAACCCCTAAGCCTATGATGTAGCAGGCTTAGAGGGCCCATGAGACAGGATCACAGATTGTGTGATCCTGTCTGCTGGGCCCTGTATCTTTGCCAATCAAATGGTAGGCTTAGATACATGGCCCATGTGTGATCCTGTCTGCTGGGCCCTGTATCTAAGCCAATCACATGGTAGGCTTAGATACATGGCCCATGTGTGATCCTGTCTGGTGGGCCCTGTATATAAGCCTACCACACTGTAGGCTTACATACATGGCCCATGCGTGATCCTGTCTGCTGGGCCCTGTATCTAAGCCAATCACATGGTAGGCTTAGATACATGGCCCATGTGTGATCCTGTCTGATGGGCCCTGTATATAAGCCTACCACACTGTAGGTTTAGATACAGGGCCCCAGCACACAGTAATCTTATACTGTATAAGATTACTGTCTGCTGGACCCTGTATCTAAGCCTACGTTGTGGTAGGCTTAGATACAGGGTCCCACAGACAGTATCACACATGGGCCCTGTATCTAAGCCTAACACGTGTTACTAATCATTTTTTTTGTGTTTTCTTACAGGTTCGGTCGTTGGACTACGTCGGATTCCAGGATTACTTCGATGACGGCTTTTTTTTTTATTATCAATAAAATGGTTAGTGAGGGCTGTGTGGGTTTTTTTTTATTTCAATAAAATATTTTTTCTATGTCTTTGTGTTTTTTTTTAAACTATATTACTACCGCCTTAGTAATGGCCGCCGGCTGATTGACGACGTCCATTGCTAAGGCGGGGCTTAGTGTTAGCCGGTGCAGCGGCTAACACTAACCCCCTTTATTACCCCGGTACCCACCGCAACCAGGGGTGCTGGGAAGAGCCGGGTACGATCCAGTACCTGACCATCTGTAGTGATGGTCGGCCACTGGGGTGGCCGCAGGCTGGTATTATCAGGAGGGGAAAGGCCAAAAACAGTGGCCCTTCCTACCCTGGTGATGATAGGCTGCTGCTTTATTGTATCTTGCTGGTTATGAAAAATGGGGGGGACCCCACGTCATTTAAAAAAAATTAAAAAAAAATTGGAAAGAACGATGTGGGGTCCCCCGACGATTTTCATAACCAGCCAGATACAACACAGCAGCAGCAGGCAGCATTACAAGGGTGGGAAGGGCCACTGTTTTTGGCCTTCCCCAGCCTAATGCTACCAGCCTGCGGCCACCCTGGTGCCTGCCCGTCACTACAGATGGTCGGGTACTGGTTCGTACCCGGCTCTTCCCAGTACTCCTGGTGGCGGTGGTTACCGGGGTAATAATGGGGGTTAGTGTTGGCCTCTGCACCTGCCAACATTAAGCCTCGCCTTAGTAATGGGGGTTGTCAATCAGCCAGCGGCCATTACTAAGGCGGTGATAATAAAGTTTAAAAAGATACAAGCACATAGAAAAAATATTTTATTGAAATAAAAAAACATAACCCTCATTAACCATTTTATTGAGAATAAAAAAAAACGCCGTCATTGAAGTCCTCGAATCCGACGTAGTCCAACAACCGAACCTGTAAAAAAACACAAACACAAAAAAATAATCAGTAACACATAAAGAAGGAAAATTATTATTCTTACCTATCCTGGGTCCAGCGCTGGAGACGCAATGTCTAATCCAATCATGTGTGATACTGCCTGCTGAGCTGTGTATCTAATCCAATCATGTGTGATACTGTCTGCTGGGACCTGTATCTAATCCCGTCATGTGTGATACTGTCTGCTGGGCCCTGTATCTAATCGTATCTTGTGTGATACTGTCTACTGAGCTGTGTATCTAATCCTATCATGTGTGGTACTGTCTGCTGACCCACTGTATCTAATCCCATCATGTGTGGTACTGTCTTCTGAGCCACTGTATCTAATCCTATCATGTGCGGTACTGTCTGCTGAGCCACTGTATCTAATCCTATCATGTGTGGTACTGTCTGCTGAGCCACTGTATCTAATCCTATCATGTGTGATACTGTCTGCTGGGCCACTGTATCTAATCCTATCATGTGTGATACTGTCTGCTGAGCCACTGTATCTAATCCTATCATGTGTGATACTGTCTGCTGAGCCACTGTATCTAATCCTATCATGTGTGATACTGTCTGCTGGGCCACTGTATCTAATCCAATCATGTGAGATACTGTCTGCTGAGCCACTGTATCTAATCCTATCATGTGTGATACTGTCTGCTGGGCCACTGTATCTAATCCTATCATGTGTGATACTGTCTGCTGAGCCACTGTATCTAATCCTATCCATAGTTGATAGGGTCGTAGTGCTATAGATATGCTATGCTGTCTCCTATACACACATTTTTTTTTGGGCGGACACATATGTATTGGGGCTATTTCCCCTGACATTTTAAGCCCTGAGGGTATGTTCACACGGCAGCGTCCGTTACGGCTGAATTTACGGTGCTGTTTTCAGGAGAAAACAGCACCGTAATTTCAGCCGTAATGGCATGTGCAGGCGTCTTTCGCTGCGTCCATTACGGACGTAATTGGAGCTGTTTTTCTATGGAGTCCATGGAAAACGGCTCAATTTACGTCTGAAGAAGTGACAGGCACTTCTTTGACGCGGGCGTCTTTTTTACGCGCCGCCTTTTGACAGCGGCGCGTAAAAAAAATGACCGTCGGCACAGAACATTGTAAGACCCATTCACATGAATGGGCAGATGTTTGCCAACGCTTTTGAGACGCATTTTCGGACGTAATTCAATGCTAAAACGCCCGAATAACGTCCGTAAATAGGGTGTGTGAACCCAGCCATAGTGACGCCCCCGGCTGCTAGTGCTGCATTGTTGGGTCACTTAGGAGACCCAGCGATGCAGCTGAAAGCTGCGGACCGTCGGCCATGAGAAGTTTGCGGGGGGGCCCAGTAAGAATTCTTGCATCGGGGCCCATGAGCCTTTAGCTACGCCCCTGGTTAAACGGGTGAGATCGATACTAATGTCGATCTCACCCGGTCGAGCAGGGATGTTCCCAGCCCTCAGCTACGTCTGGCAGCTGAGAGCAGGGAGATTTGACAGCTCCCTGCTCTGTTTACTTTATTCTGATGCAGTGCCGTAAAAAGGCATATGCATCAGAATAAAGCCCGTTAGTGGCCGCCGTGAAAAGGCGTATTGGCGGTCACTAACGGGTTAATAAAGTTTGTAATAAATAAATGAAATTCCCAAGTAAATAAACATGAAAAACCCACTTTTTCCCCTTACAATTTGTTTTATTATGAAAAACCTGTAAAAAAGTTACACATTTGGTATTGCTGCGTCCGTAACAACCTCAACTATAAAGCTATTGCGCCCTTTAACCCGCTCGGCAAAAGGCGTAAACAATTTTTTTTAAAAAGTGCAAGAGTTACTGTTTTCTGGGCATTCTGCCTTCAAAAAAAGGTGATAAAAAGTGATCAAAAAGTCGCATGTAAACCAAAATGGTACCATTAAAAACTGCAAGTCTTCCTGCAAAAACAAAGCCCTGATACAGCTGCATCGGCGGAAAAATTAAAAAATTATGGCTCTTCAAATTTGGAGACACAAAAACAAATAATTTTGAGGAAAAAATGGTTTTTTACTTTATAAGACCTGATTCACACGTCCGCGGGACGGCCGTTGAAATAGCAGCCGTCCCACGGACCTATGTTTTTCAATGTGGCCGATCACACAGCCGTTGTTTGAACGGACCGTGTGAAGGGTCCGTGGGAAAATAGGGCATGTCCTATCTTTTCACGCATCACGCATCCCTCCATAGACTCTCAACTATGGTGGATGCGTCACATCGCGTCCCGCAGCGCTGAGCAACAGATGCACCTCGGAATGTAAATTTAGGATGCAAAAAAGTGGCAAAATTGCTGGGGTTATTGCTTTTCCCCCCAAAAAAGTAGAAGAAAAAATTAAAACATTATGGTTCTCACAACTTGGCGACACAAAAAAATACATTCTTTTTACAAAAGTAATTTTATTGTGCAAAAAGTTGTATAATATAAAAAAGTGCTATAAATAGGTATCGCCAGAATCGTACTGACCCTCAGAATAAAGTCAACATGTAATTTATAACGCATGGTGAACGCTATATAAAGAAAACGAAATAAAACATGCCAGAATTGTAGTTTTTTGGTCATCTTGCTTCCCAAAAAATAGGATAAAAAGTGATCAAAAAGTCGCATGTACCCCAAAATGGTACCAATAAAAACGATAGCTCGTCCCGCAAATAGCGATAGCTATACCACTACGTCTATAAAAAATAAAATGAGTGAAGGCTTCCATAAGTCAGGAAATAAAATATATGCAGATGTGCAGGCCCGAGGGGAACATTTCTTCTGTTTCAAGAGGTGAATTATAAAGGTCCTAAAATTAGGGAACCAGGAATGGGAGGGCCCAAACATATCTGCTGGAAGCGAAAGTGTCCGCATTTCACCAAGACAACACTTCCCAACAAAATTCCCCAAACTGCAAAGGTGCGGAGTGTGGACCAAAAGGGGGATAAGGAAGGACATTTATCAGTTACACACCGGCCTGTGTAGAAAGGATTGTGTCACAGCATAACACACATCTATGGATTATTTTACTGTTTTTTTTTACCCAATCATTATACCACCTGACTATGCCCCTGATGTACTCTGCACAGCTTACATGTGCCCCCACATTATGTATATACATGTAGGGAAAAAAAGGGATATAATCTATTTCAACAATAGGTAGTTTAGCTGGGGGATGACTGGGGGAGGCAGCAATGCCTGGGTTAGGAGCTTTCTAGGATGTTTCTTGGGGAGCTATTAAAGGATGGGGGTGGGTAGGCAGGATAAGCGGAAAGGCTAGTTTGTGTTTTTGTTTTATTTATTTATTTTTATTTTTTTCTCTTTCTTTTTTATACATTTTTTGAAAATATTATCCTGGAATGTTAGAGGTCTAGGACATAGGCCAACAACAGAGACCTTTTCCATGACATTAATACACATATACACGTTATCATTATTGAAGCCGCAAAAATTATTTTTCTAAGGCTCCATTATGCATATTTATCATAGTATCCACATTATGAGATGGATTTTTTCGTTTTAATCTACAAAAAAATGCAGCCTCTGTTTCCATAACTTGCAGAGATCCCAATTACTAATATCTATGAGCATACTGCTGTCCTGTTTTATATTTACGATAATCGCTGAAGTGCGCAGGCGCTGACATGCGCATTGGTATATATAATTATAGGGGAGAAAACCTCACCAAACATGGCCGCCGACGACCTCATATCACCAGTGCGCATGCATGGACATGCACAATGGGTTTCTGCCGGAAAGAGCGTTTATTTTAATGAAGATGTATTCCTCATTTGTGAAACGACAGACCTGCACAGTTTGAAACTCAGGACGCCGGAAATAATACCACATAACAGCACACTGGAACATGGATCCACTGTATTACATGGCAATGTGGTTTTTAACAAATGGCACACATATGCACCTGTTTAATATTGTTTGTAACAATTAGCACTTTTGCACTTTATTCATACATCTGAGGAATTATTGCACTTGATCTGCTTAGAGAATGATCATTGTTGACACAATATGTATTTTTATATTCATTGATATGTACGGCATTTTTGCTGTTCTTTATTGTTTTGTATCAATCACCTGTTAATTGGGACTATTTGTTTAGCCTCCATATATACCACTGTTTTGTACACTGTTAACATGCTTGAGAAAGGCTCCTTGTATTGAGCCGAAACGTTGCACGAGGGCTATTAAAAGCGACTTTTTTCCCCTTGATGTGGAGTGCTGCCTATCTTTGGACACATATTGGTTTACAATCTAGTTAAAAAGGGCGTGGCAGGATGCCGATTGAAGAGGACGTGTGAGGCCGGAGCTCCGCGCTACTTTCTCCATTAGCGGCTCAAACAGCAGCAAAAATTAACCTGGACACACGCTCCATGTGCCTGCTTACCTCCCTTCAACCTGGGGCGTTCTGCAATAATGACGAGGAGTAAGAGGAAAGGTCAGGGTCCGCCGAAACTAACGGCTTTTTCCCCGCCAGTCTCCCAAGATGGCGCCGGAATACGCCGGAGACCTGCACAGCTACAGCTACTAGCAGCTACGGAGGTGAGCACATTCCCTACTAGCAGCCTTACTATATCTCCGGCTCTGATAAACCTGCAGACGAGCAGACCACCCAGCCTCTCTCCGGAGAAACTACCCTTTCCTCCGTCCCTCTCCCCTGAGGGGAATTTTGTAGCTGCAGCGCTGCCTCCATCTGATCTCCCGGTCTGCACAATGACATTCAGTCAGCAATCTCCATTATGCATGCTAATATTACAGGAGGTGGGGGAGAGAACAGCTCATTTAGAAGAAAGTATGGAGGAATTTGTTAATGCTCACACTTATCTGGTTGGCACCCACAATGATATGGAGGATGATATTCCCATTATAAAGCTCAAGTTAGCTGACCTGCAAGATCGCTCCAGGAGACACAATATCAGGTTCAGGAACATTCCTGAATCTGTCTCAGACACAAAACTACAGGATTCCTGACCGATTTATTTGTAGCTCTCATTCCTACAGCTAAAGAAAGAGATCTCCTTATTGACGGAGCCCACAGGGTTCCTAAACCAAAGAACCTTTCCTCCAGTGTGTCAAGGGACGTTCGTGCTCGTCTCCACTTCTACCACTTTAAGGAGGCGATAATGAAGGCGGCAATCCATAAAAATTATCTTCCAGAACGCTTCCAACAAATCTCCTTATTTGCAGACCTCTCCCCTGCCACCCTCTCCAGGAGAAGACAATTTGCAGCATTCACTAAAATTTTGAGAGAACACAGAATTTCTTACAAATGGAGATACCCCGTGAAACTGATCATCATGCACAATGGCACTACTCATGTTGTCCTCGATCCAAAAGGTGCAGCCATTCTGACAAATTGGTCTCTCTACTAGCCACAAGATGGCGACAGATCCCCTCCCAAGAAAAAACTCCTCCAACCCTTGCTCAGGAATGGATAAAATCAAAGGATGGCAAACACTCTCATGAGGCTACCTGAATTCAGGACTTACGGCCTCTCAGGTGCCACCTATTCCTATGGATAAGTTTCTCTCCGTTCCTTTAACCCCTTCCCGCTGCATAACTTTTTCAGATTTTCTATTTCATTTTTTCCTCCCCACCTTCCAAAAGCCATAACTTTTGTATTTTTCCGTCGATATAGTCCTATGAGGGCTTGATTTTTGCGGGACGAGTTGTTGTTTTTCTTAGCACCATTTATTGTGCCATATAATGTGCTAGGAAAAGGGAAAAAAAATATTTGTGGGGTAGAAAATGAAAAAAACAGAGATTCCTCCATAGTTGCAGGTCGTTGTTACGGAATTTACTGTGCAATTAATAGAACATGTTAACTTTATTCTGCGGGTTAATACGATTACGCCAATACCAAATATATATAGTTTTTTTCTATATTTTACTACTTTTACAAGTAAAAACCTAAGTCTAAAAATACAATTTATTTTGTCTCGCCAAATTTCAAGAGCCGTAACTTTTTTTATTTTTCCGTCGATTAAGTGATATGAGGGCTTATTTTTTGCGGGATAAACTGTAGTTTTTAATGATACCATTTTGGGGCACATGCAACGTTTTGATGACTTTTTATTTCATTTTTTTATGGGAGATGAGGTGACCAAAAAATAGAGATTCTGGCGTTTACAATTTTTTGTTTTACGGCGTTCACCGTGCGGGTTAAATAATGATATATTATAATAGTTCCGACTTTTACGCGGCAATACTAATTATGTTTATTTATTTTTTTACTCTGCTCTAGGGGGAAAATGGGAAAAGGGGTTTTTTTTTTTTACTTTTAATTTGAATTTTATTTTTTTTGACATAACAAAAACCCTATTTTACTAATTTTTACTTTTTTTATTAGTCCCCCTAGGGGACTTCAATCAGCGATCGTTAGATCACTTGCACGATATACTGCAATACTAATGTATTGCAGTATATCGTGATTCTGACAGGCTTCTATTAAGCTCTGCCGGAGGCAGGGTTTAATAGGAGTCCAAAGATGGCGGACCTGGGGGCCTTCATTAGGCCCCCAGGCAGCCATAGCAACTATCACCACCCCAGAATTGCGTTGCGGAGGGGCGTGATGAGCTGTTAAAGGGGATCGACCCCCTCTTTCTAACTATTTAAATGCTGCGGTCGCCATTTAACGAGTTAAACGAGTGGGTTCACGCTCGAGCGCGACCCCGCTCGTTACTCTGAAGTGTCAGCTGTAACATACAGGCGACATCAGCATCGTATGGAGCGCTCTATACTTCCCCTACCCGACTTTGGCGTATGTATACGTCAAATGTCGGGAAGGGGTTAAATCTTACAGCTGACATTTCTTATATACATAAAATAAGTGAACTACCTTTGCTTCATTCCTCTGATTGAAGGTGCCGGAGCTCCTTCTGCCTCTAATTGGTAATCTTTGCTCTTCTTACTATGTGGAACCACCCTCCATTTTGGGTTGCCTTACCTGTGGTTTCCCAAGGGTTCATTTTGAACCTGGACAGTAAGGGCATGACCACACATGGCGGAATTCCTCCGCAACTGTCCGCATCAATGCCGCACCTAATCCGGGTTGCGGATTACGGCTGCGGATCTGCACAAAATGTGCAGAAAATTGATGCGGACTAGCTGCTGCGGACTGCGGGAAAAGTGCTTCCCTTCTCCCTATCAGTGCAGGATAGAGAGAAGGGACAGCACTTTCCCTAGTGAAAGTAAAAGAAATTCATACTTACCGCCCGTTGTCTTTATGACGCGTCCCTCCTTCGGCATCCAGCCCGACCTCCCTGGATGACGCGCCAGTCCATGTGACCGCTGCAGCCTGTGCTTGGCCTGTGATTGGCTGCAGCCGTCACTTACACTGAAACGTCATCCTGGGAGGCCGGACTGGAGACAGAAACAGGGAGTTCTCGGTAAGTACGAACTTCATTTTTTTTTACAGATACATGTATATTGGGATCGGTAGTCACTGTCCCGGGTGCAGAAACAGTTACTGCCGATCGCTTAACTCTTTCAGCACCCTGGACAGTGACTATTTACTGACGTCTCCTAGCAACGCTCCCGTCATTACGGGAGCCCCATTGACTTCCTCAGTCTGGCTGTAGACCTAGAAATACATAGGTCCAGCCAGAATGAAGAAATGTCAAGTTAAAAAAGCAAGACGCATCCGCAGCACACATGACATGTGCATGACAGCTGCGGACTTCATTGCGGAACTTTGAATCTCCATTGAAGTCAATGGAGAAATTCCGCCATGAGTCCGCCACTGCTCCGCAACAGACAGAGCATGCTGCGGACACCAAATTCCGCTCCGCAGCCTATGCTCCGCAGCGGAATTGTACGCATCGTGTAAACGAACACTGCTAAATTAAAGTGAAAGTCAATGGAGAAACGGCTCCGCTGCGGATTAACGCTGCGGAGTGTCCGCAGCGGAATTTAAGTGAAATTCCGCCATGTGTGAACCCGCCCTAATTTTCTGCTATATTGTATGGTGCTTCGTTTATTTTATTATGTTTTGTATTACTGTTTTACATGTTTTTTAATTTTTTTAACATTTTCATTTAATGTCATAAAATGGTCACAATTCATTAATCAGGCTGCTCTGCGCTCTCACTCTTCCTTTCTATATCTAAGGGTTAACTCAACTACTCTATATATGTATAAATGGTGTTTAAAACATCCTCCCTGAACGTTAGGGGACTTAAAGAGGCTCTGTCACCACATTATAAGTTCCCTATCTTCTACATAGTCTGATCGGCGCTGTAATGTAGATTACAGCAGTGTTTTTTATTTAGAAAAACTATCATTTGTGACAGAGTTATGACATATTTAACTTTTATGCTAATGACTTTCTTAATGCCCAACTGGGCGTGTTTTACTTTTTGACCAAATGGGCGTTGTGGAGAGAAGTGTATGATGCTGATCAATCAGCGTCATACACTTCACACGTTTGTGTGTGATTTACAGCACAGCAAGCGTAATCCCGCTGTAGATGACATTTTACAGTGTAGTCCAACGAGACTACACTTGCTGTGCTGTAAATCACACACAAACGTTACCGAAGTGTTAGGGTTCTGAATAGACATCACATGCTGGCTGGTAGTGATGTCTATTTACTGTCAGGACACTTCAGTAACGTTAGTGTGTGTGTATGTGGCTGCACATAGTGATCTAGTAAGATCACTATGTGCAGAGTAAATGAATGGAGAGAAGTGTATGACGCTGATTGGTCAGCGTCATACACTTCTCTCCACAATGCCCACTTGGTCAAAAAGTAAAACATGCCCAGTTGGGCATTAAGAAAGTCATTAGTAGAGATGAGCGAACTTATGAAAAGTTCGCCGAATTTCACGAAAAAGTTCGATTCGGACCGAACTAGTTCGGACCGAACCTGTAATTTCCGTGCGCCGAGCATGGTACTGTCCAGGGTGCTGATAAAGTTAATGGGCTGCACTAACTCTTTCAGCAACCTTGACAGTACATGCTCGGCGCGCGGAAAATAAAATTTTAATGTAATAAAAAAAATTAAAAAATAATACGTTCATACTTACTTTCCTCCTGTCCGGCCTCCAGCGATGACATTTCATCCATGTCACCGCTGCAGCCTGTAGGCTGTAGTGGCGGTCACGTACGTCAGGATGACGTCAGAAGGCCGGCCTCCAGGGATGACGCTTCATCCCACGTGACCGCCTCTGCAGCCAACCACAGGCTGCAGCGCCCTCTGCAGCCAATCACAGGCTGCATTGGCCTCTGCAGCCAATCACACTCTCCTCTCCTAAAAAATACTTGCCAACTTCCTTCTACTTGGCGCCGCTCGCATTCATAGTAACAATGCGTTGTGGCGCAGATGACGTAATCATATCAGGCACACGTGATTACGTCATCTGCGCCCACCGCTCTGTTATTGTGAATGGGAGCAGTAAGAAGAAAAGTGACGGGACCGTTCAAATCTTCGTGAGAACGTCTTAGGTGAGTTTATTTATGTATGTATGTTTGTATGTATGTATGTATGTATGTATTTTGTCATGTATGTATGTTGTCATGTATGTATGTTGTCATGTATGTATGTGTATATGTGCATGTATGTTTGCATGTATGTATGTTTGCATGTATGTATGTTTGCATGAATGTATGTTGTCATGTATGTATGTATGTGTGTATGTATGTATGTTGTCATGTATGTATGTATATATGTGCATGTTTGTATGTATATTTGCATGTATATATTTGCATGTATATATTTGCATGTATGTATGTATGTATGTATGTATGTTTGCATGTATGTATGTATGTTGGCATGTATGTATGTTTGCATGTATGTATGTTGGAATGTATGTATGTTGGCATGTATGTATGTTGGCATGTACGTATGTATATATGTGCATTTATGTATGTTTGCATGTATTTGTTTTTGAATGTATGTTTGTATGTATGTTTGTATGTATGTGCATGTATGTATGTGTATGTGTATGTATGTGCATGTATGTAATTATGTTTGCATGTATTTATGTTTGCATGTACATATTTGCATGTATGTATGTATGTTTGCATGTATGTATGTTTGCATGTATGTATGTTGGAATGTATGTATGTTGGCATGTATGTATATATGTGCATGTATGTATGTTTGCATGTTTTTATTTTTGCACGTATGTTTGCATGTATGTTTATATATATATATGTGCATGTATGTAATTATGTTTGCATGTATTTATGCTTGCATGTATATTTGTGCATGCTTGTATATATATATATATATATGTATGTATGTATGTATCTATCTATCTTTGCATGTTTGTTTGTATGTATGTATGTTTTCATGTGTGTGTGTGTATGCATGTATGTATGTATTATAAACAAATGTCTCACAGGGACGGATAGCTGGTTAGGTGCAGCCAACATTGGTATAAAGCACCCCCAAAATGTCACAGAATAGCAGACTCGCTGATTCATAGCAAAACTTGAGAAAAAAGAGTCCTTAACGCCATATGTAAAGTACAAAAAATAAATTTTATTACATATAATTTATATATCGAACACTTGATAAAAAACATGGCGAGGTTTCTAAAAAAGAAGAAGAAGTTGCATGTGGGTCACTAACAAGTAATATATAATACCAAGTAATATTATATAACCATGGGGACATAAGCATAACAATAGATAGCACAGGAGGATACAGGTATGCAATATGATAGTAACTAGTGGGTAATTGCAACAGCAGCTGCCAGCTACTACATTTAAATCTCACACTGCTATAACTGCATCACTCCAAGGGGAAGGGGAGGATCCAAGTAAAAAAAAACCTTACTCAAATATACATCCTACAATTAAAGCAGCATCGAACAGATCAGAAAAATGCTCAGGAGGAAGAGACATAAATTCTCAGTATTGTCTAAATGTACTGTACACAAGTCCCCAAGAGCAGAAAGGAGTACCATCAAGTATAACTGCGATACATAAGCAGGATGTGCAGAGCGTGCAAGGCTATTCATCTGGGATCACCAGATACAGCCAGGGAAGAGTCCACTCACCCATGGTTGAAAAAGTGAAGTTCGTGGTCCACGTACAAGCAAATTAACCACCCCAGGGGTGCAGAGGCTAACACTAACCACCATTATTACCCCGGTACCCACCACCACCAGGGGTGCCGGGAAGAGCCAGGTACGATCCAGTACCCGACCATCTGTTGTGATGGTCGGGCACTGGGGCGGCCGCAGGCTGGTATTATGAGGCTGGGAAGGGCCAAAAACTGTGGACCTTCCCACCCTTGTAATGCTAGGCTGCTGCTGCTGCTGTGTTGTATCTGGCTGGTTATAAAAGTGGGGGGGACCCCACATCATTTTTTTTAATTATTTATTTATTAATTTTTAAAAAAAAGACATGGGGTTCCACCCAATTTATCATAACCAGCCACATACAACACAGTGTTATTAGCCTGGGAATGGACAAAACCAGTGGCCCTTCCCACCCATGTAATGCCAGACTGCTGTGGCCTTGTATATGGCTGGTTATTAAAAATGTGGGGGACCCGTCTATTGTTAAATTTGTTAAATTAAAAAAAAAAAACGACGTGGGGGTCCCCCCAATTTTTATAACCAGCCCGATATAACCCAGCAGCAGCAGCCTAGCATTACAAGGGTGGGAAGGTCCACTGTTTTTGGCCCTTCCCAGCCTCATAATACCAGCCTACGGCCGCCCCAGTACCCGACCATCACAACAGATGGTCGGGTACTGGATCGTACCAAGCTCTTCCCGGCACCCCTGGTGGTGGTGGGTACCGGGGTAATAATGGGTGGTTAGTGCTAGCCTCTGCACCGGCTAACACTAAGTACCGCCTTAATAATGGACGCTGTCAATCAGCCAACTGCCATTATCTAGGCACTAATAAAGTTTAAAAAAAACCACAAAGACAATTTTTTTTTATTGAAATAAGAAATCCCCAACAAAACCCTCGTTAACCATTTTATTAAAATTTAAAAAAACGTAGATCTACGCAGTAGTCCAACGAATCGAAGATGTAGTCCAATCGGTACATCAAAATCTGCAACAACATAAAAAAACAGTTATCAATGTGAACAATACCAATACGTCTACTCACCTACACACATATATACACACACACACAAACAAACAAACAACCATACACAAACATACACATATATACACAAACACAACAAGATATACACACACACACACACACACACACACACACACACACACACACACATAAACAGACAAACACACACACACACACACACACACACATATACACGAACTCACACATATACAAACAAAAACACACATATCCAAACACACACATATACACGAACACACACATATACACAAACACACACACACACACACATATACACAAACACACACACACACACACACACACATATACACAAACACATATACACAGTTATACACAAACACAACAAGATATACACAAACACACACACACATAAAGAGACAAACACACACACATATATACACACACATATACACGAACTAACACATATACACAAACACATATACAAACAAAAACACACATACCCAAACACACACATATACAGAAACACACACATATACACACACACATATACACAAACACATGTACACAAACAGACCCATATATACACAAACACACACATATACACACAAACACACACACACACACACAAACATATACACAAACTTACCCATATATACACAAACACACACACATAAACACACAAACACACACCCATATACACACATATACACAAACACACATATACAAAAACACACACACACAAACATCTACACACAAACATATGCACAAACACATATGCACAAACAAACCCATATATACACACACACACACACACACACACACACACATAAACACACAAACACACACATATACACAAACACACACATATACAAAAACACACACCCACAAACATCTACACACAAACATATACACAAATACACCCATATATACACACACATATACACAAACATATACACAAACACATATATACAAACACACCCATATATACACAAACACACATAAACACACACACACATATACACAAACACATATAAAAACAAAAACAGACAAAGACACATACCCAAACACACATATATACACAAACACACACATACACAAACACACACATATATATATATATATATACATACCGTGCGACTGGTGTCTCGCCTGGTGTCTCGCCGTGCATCTACGGCGCATGCGCCGGGATGCGCGTTCACAAGATAAATGACATCCTTTCCTCAGGAAGGAGAGGATGTCATTACGCATGGGCGGCCACCGCTAAAGGTAAATAGCGGTGGCCGGGAACCTAGACAATGCGCAAGATACAAAGAGGGACCGACCTGGACTTCAATCAAGAATCGCACGAAAACGACATCGCTGGGCGACGGACAGGTAATTAGAAAACTTCTTATTTTTACATGGAGATTAGGAAGAAAAAGCTGCTCCTCTGAACGGGCGCTCAGGTGTGGATTGTACTGGTATCTTCACAAAATCATCAGGGCCTGACGATTTTGTGAAGATACCAGTACAATCCACACCTGAGTGCCCGTTCAGAGGAGCAGCTTTTTCTTCCTAATCTGCATTACTTCAAAACCGCAAGGAGAGGAGTTCCTGATACGAATTCACCCTATGCGGTTATGGCTCCAGAGTAGAGATGAGCGAACTTTTCAAAAGTTCGGTTCGGCTAGTTCGCCGAATTTCACAAAAAAGTTCGATTCGGACCGAACTAGTTCGGACCGAACCTGTCACTTCCGTGCGCCGAGCATGCTACTGTCCAGGGTGCTGATAGAGTTAATGTGCTGCACTAACTCTTTCAGCAACCTTGACAGTACATGCTCGGCGCACGGAAAATACAATTTAAATGTAATAAAAAAAAATAATTATACGTTCGTACTTACATTCCTCCTGTTCCGCCTCCAGCGATGACGTTTCATCCCTTTCGCCGCTGCAGCCAATCACAGGCTGTAGTGGCGGTCACGCACGTCAGGATGACGCTTCATCCCACGTGACCGCCTCTGCAGCCAATCACAGGCTGCAGCGGCGACATGGATGAAACGTCATTGCTGGAGGCCGGACAGGAGGAAAGTAAGTATGAACGTATTATTATTTTTTTTTGGCATGTATGTATGTTGTCATGTATGTATGTATGTATGTGCATGTATGTATGTTGTCATGTATGTATGTATGTATATATGTGCATGTATGTTTGCATGTATGTTGGCATGCATGTATATATGTGCATGTGTGTATGTATATTTGCATGTATATATTTGCATGTATGTATGTATGTTTGCATGAATGTATGTATGTTTGCATGTATGTATGTTTGCATGTATGTATGTTTGCATGAATGTATGTTTGCATGTATGTATGTTGTCATGTATGTATGTATGTATGTATGTATGTATGTATGTATGTTGTCATGTATGTATGTTTGCATGTATGTTGGCATGTATGTATGTATGTATATATGTGCATGTTTGTATGTATATTTGCATGTATATATTTGCATGTATGTATGTATGTATGTTTGCATGTGTGTATGCATGTATGTTGGCATGTATGTATATATGTGCATGTATATTTGCATGTATATATTTGCATGTATGTTTGCATGAATGTATGTTTGTTTGTATGTATGTATGTATGTATGTATGTATGTTTGCATTGTATGTATGTATGTATGTTGTCATGTATGTATGTATGTTGTCATGTGCATGTATGTTTGCATGTATGTATATATGTGCATGTTTGTATGTATATGTGCATGTATATATTTGCATGTATGTATGTATGTATGTTTGCATTTATATATGTTTGCATGAATGTATATTTGCATGTATGTATGTTGTCATGTATGTATGTATGTATATATGTGCATGTATGTTTGCATGTATGTATATATGTGCATGTTTGTATGTATATTTGCATGTATATATTTGCATGTATGTATGTATGTTTGCATGTATGTATGTATGTTGTCGTGTATGTATGTATGTATGTTTTTATTTTTGCATGTATGTTTGCATGTATGTTTATATATATGTGCCTGTATGTAATTATGTTTGCATGTATATTTGTGCATGCTTGTATATATGCATGTATGTATATTTGCATGTTTGTATGTATGTATGTTTTCATGTGTGTGTGTATGCATGTATGTATGTATGATAGTTTGCATGTATGTATGTATGTATATATGTGTGTATGTTTGCATGTATATATGTGCATGCTTGTATATATGTATGTATGTTTGTATATATGTATGTATGTTTGCATGTATGTATGTTTGCATGTATGTTTGTTTGTATATATGTCTGTATGGCCATGTATGATACTGTCTGTTGGCGCCTTGTATCTAAGTCAACTTTGCGGCAGGCTTCTATACATGGTATAACAGTCAGTATCACACATTAAACTGAATCTAAGCCTACGACATGTTTTATTTCATTTTTTTTTTTACAGGTTTGGTGTTTGAACTACGTCGGTTTCGAGGACTACTTCGATGACAGTTTTTTTTTCTACAATAAAATGGTTAATGAGGGTTGTGTTGGGGGTGCTTTATTTCAATAAAATATTTTATCTATATCTTTTTCTTTTCTTTTCAAATTTTATTACTACCACTTTAGTAATGGCCGCTGTCTGAGTGACAACATCCATTACTAAGGCGAGGCTTAGTGTTAGCCGGTGCAGAGGCTAACACTAACCACCATTATTACCCCGGTACCCACCACCACCAGGGGTGCCGGGAAGAGCCAGGTACGATCCAGTACCCGACCATCTGTTGTGATGGTCGGGTTCTTGAGTGGCCGCAGGCTGGTATTATGAGGCTGGGAAGGGCCAAAAACAGTGGACCTTCCAACCCTTGTAATGCTAGGCTGCTGCTGTGTTGTATCTGGCTGGTTATAAAAGTGGGGGGGACCCAACGTAATTTTTTTAAATTATTTATTTATTTTTCATTTTTTTTTAAAAAGACATGGGGTTCCACCCAATTTATCATAACCAGCCACATACAACACAGTGTTATTAGCCTGGGAATGGACAAAACCAGTGGCCCTTCCCACCCATGTAATGCCAGACTGCTGCGGCCTTGTATATGGCTGTTTATTAAAAATGTGGGGGACCCAACGTCTATTCTTAAATTTGTTAAATTCAAAAAAAAAAACGACGTGGGGGTCCCCCCCATTTTTATAACCAGCCCGATACAACACAGCAGCAGCAGCCTAGCATTACAAGGGTGGGAAGGTCCACTGTTTTTGGCCCTTCCCAGCCTCATAATACCAGCCTACGGCCGCCCCAGTACCCGACCATCACAACAGATGGTCGGGTACTGGATCGTACCAAGCTCTTCCCGGCACCCCTGGTGGTGGTGGGTACCGGGGTAATAATGGATGGTTAGTGCTAGCCTCTGCAACGGCTAACACTAAGTACCGCCTTAATAATGGACGCTGTCAATCAGCCAACTGCCATTATCTAGGCACTAATAAAGTTTAAAAAAAAACCACAAAGACAATTCTTTTGTATTGAAATAAGAAATCCCCAACAAAACCCTCGTTAACCACTTTATTAAAATTTGAAAAAACGTAGATCTACGCAGTAGTCCAACGAATCGAAAATGTAGTCCAATCGGTACATCAAAATCTGCAACAACATAAAAAAACAGTTATCAATGTGAACAATAACAATACTTCTACTCACCTACACACATATATACACACACACACAAACAACCATACACAAACACACAGATATACACAAACACACATACACACATATAAACAAACACCCATATATACACAAACACACACACATAAACACACACCCATATACACAAACACACACATATACAAAAACACACACACACAAACATCTACACACAAACATATACACAAATACACCCATATATACACACACATATACACAAACACATATACACAAACGCACCCATATATACACAAACACACACATAAACACACACCCATATACACACATATACACAAACACACACAAAAACACACACACACAAACATCTACACACAAACATATACACATACACCCATATATACACACACATATACACAAACATATACACAAACACATATACACAAACACACCCATATATACACAAACACACATAAACACACATATACACAAACACACATATAAAAACAAAAACAGACAAAGACACATACCCAAACACACACACTGTTTCTTTTAAATGCTGCTGGGGAACCCGCTCGATCCACTATATAAGGCTGCGCTATAGTGCAGCATTTAAAAGAAACAGGATCCTGACCTGTCCATAGAGTTTAAGGCAGCACAGAGTATTTCAGGAGATGAGCGTGCAGATTCAGTGCTGCTGTGAACTCTGCTCTTACCATTACGTAGCTCTCAGTCTGTTACCTCTCCTCCACTCCTGTCCTCAAGAACACCTTCACATGATTGGCACGTCACCACGTAATGGTAAGAGCAGAGTTCACAGCAGCACAGAGTATTTCAGGAGATGAGCGTGCGGATCTTGTGTGGGGTGGTGACTTGCCAATCATGTGAAGGTGTTATTGAGGACAGAAGTGGAGGAGAGGTAACAGACTGAGCTACGTAATGGTAAGAGCAGAGTTCACAACAGAACAGAATCTGCACGCTCCTCTCCTGAAATATTCTGTGCTGCTGTGAACTCTGCTCTTACCATTATGTAGCTCTCAGTCTGTTACCTCTCCTCCACTCCTGTCCTCAAGAACACCTTCACATGATTGGCAAGTCACCACGTAATGGTAAGAGCAGAGTTCACAGCAGCACAGAGTATTTCAGGAGATGAGCGTGCGGATCTTGTGCGGGGTGGTGACTTGCCAATCTTGTGAAGGTGTTATTGAGGACAGGAGTGGAGGAGAGGTAACAGACTGAGCTACGTAATGGTAAGAGCAGAGTTCACAGCAGCACAGAATCTGCACGCTCCTCTCCTGAAATATTCTGTGCTGCTGTGAACTCTGCTCTTACCATTACGTAGCTCTCAGTCTGTTACCTCTCCTCCACTCCAGTCCTCAAGAACACCTTCACATGATTGGCAAGTCACCACCGCGCACAAGATCAGCACGCTCATCTCCTGAAATACTCTGTGCTGCTGTGAACTCTGCTCTTACCGTTACGTGGTGACTTGCCAATCATGAAGGTGTTATTGAGGACAGTAGTGGAGGAGAGGTAACAGACTGAGAGCTACGTAATGGTAAGAGCAGAGTTCACAGCAGCACTGAATCTGCACGCTCATCTCCTGAAATACTCTGTGCTGCCTTAAACTCTGTGGACAGGTCAGGATCATGTTTCTTTTAAATGCTGCACTGTAGCGCAGCCTTATATAGTGGATCGAGCGGGTTCCCTAGCAGCATTTAAAAGAAACAGGATGCTGACCTGTCCACAGAGTTTAAGGCAGCACAGAGTATTTCAGGAGATGAGCACGGCCGGCCACAGGCAGCCGGTCGTTTTTCCAAGCCGTGCTCCCATTATGCACACGACCGTAAAAACACCCGTTATTGCGGGTCGTAATTACGACCCGCAATAATGGGCTCATAGACTTCTGTTACCCACGGGTACCTTGCCGTTTTCTCACGGGAAGGTGCCCGTGCCGTTAAAAAAATAGAACATGTTCTATTTTTCTATTTTACGGGCCGTGCTGCTATAATTAGGGTATGTTCACACGACAGCGTCCGTAACGGCTGAAATTACGGGGATGTTTCCGCCTGAAAACATCCCCGTAATTTCAGCCATAACGGCATGTGCAGGCGCTTGAACGGCGCGTCCATTACGGACGTAATTGGCGCTGCTATTCATTGGAGTCAATGAATAACGGCTCCAATTACGGCCAAAGAAGTGACCAGTCTCTTCTTTGACGCGGGCGTCTATTTACGCGCCGTCATTTGACAGCTGCGCGTATATATACGCCTCGTGTGAACAGACAAACGTCTGCCCATTGCTTTCAATTTGCAGATGTTTGTCAGCGCTATCGAGGCGCTATTTTCGGGCGTAATTCGGGGCAAAAACGCCCGAATTACGTCCGTAATTAGTGCGTGTGAACACAGGGTATGTTCACACGCACTAATTACGGACGTAATTCGGGCGTTTTTGCCCCGAATAACGTCCGAAAATAGCGCCTCGATAGCGCTGACAAACATCTGCCCATTGAAAGCAATGGGCAGACGTTTGTCTATTCACACGAGGCGTATATTTACGCGCCGCTGTCAAATGACGGCGCGTAAATAGACGCCCGCGTCAAAGAAGTGACCTGTCACTTCTTTGGCCGTAATTGGAGCCGTTATTCATTGACTCCAATGAATAGCAGCACCAATTACATCCGTAATGGACGCGGCGTTCAAGCGCCTGCACATGCCGTAACGGCTGAAATTACGGGGATGTTTTCAGGCGGAAACATCCCCGTAATTTCAGCCGTAACGGACGCTGTCGTGTGAACATACCCTTATAATGACAGCACGGCTCGCAAAAGCGGCCAGCTGCCCGTGGCCGGCCGTGCTCGTAATTACGAGTCGTAATTACGAGCACGGCCCGTAAAATAAAAAAATAGAACATGTTCTATCTTTTTAACGGCACGGGCACCTTCCCGTGAGAAAACGGGAAGGTACCCGTGGCTAACAGAAGTCTATGGGCCCGCTATTTCGGGTCATATTTACGACCGTAATAACGGCTGTTTTTACGGTCGTGTGCATGAGGCCCCGTAATGACGGGTGGCTACATGTGTGCACCCGTCATTACGGCAGCGTTGCTAGGCGACGTCAGTAAATAGTCACTCTCCAGGGTGCTGAAAGAGTTAACTGATCGGCAGTAACTGTTTCAGCACCCTAGACAGTGACTACCGATCACAATATAGAGTACCTGTAAAAAAAAAAAGACGTTCATACTTACCGGGAACTCCCTGCTTCCTCCAGTCCGGTCTCCTGGCCGTTGCCTTGGTGACGCGTCCCTCGCGACATCCGGCCCGACATTCCTTGATGACGATGCAGCCCATGTGAGCGCTGCAGCCAATCACGGGCTGCAGAGGCCTCTGCAGCCAATCACAGGCTGCAGAGGCCTCTGCAGCCAATCACGGGCTGCCGCGTCAGAAAAGAAGGTCGGACTGGAGGAAGAAGAGGGACTCGTCCGCAAGACAACGACCAGGTACGTATGAAATGCTTTTTATTTTATTTTTAATCAGCAGCCTCTTTTCTCTATCAGTGATTGATAGAGATAAGTGGCTGCCGATTTGTATAATATTTTTGACCGGGTTCGGTCAAAATGGGTTCGGCCGAACCCGGTGAAGTTCGGATTCGCTGCGAACCGAACTTTTCCGGAAGTTCGGACCGAAACCGGGTTCGGTTGTCCCGGTTCGCTCATCTCTACTCCAGAGGCAAGCACAGTGTGATCGAGCGTGTACAAGCTACAAAGTCAAGTTGTGCTGGCGACATTGCACAACTCACCAAGGTGAGCTCCATTTATTAAGTTACTCACTATCCTACAAATACCAGAACGATATCACCTTAGAGGAGCGCCGTTTTCTCTCTTTTTTATCCCCCTTTTTATCTTAAGAATTATTTTTACATGGGGGAGCTTCATAGCTACATTTATCAACTTGGGAATAACCCTTTAAACTCTGTGGACAGGTCAGGATCCTGTTTCTTTTAAATGCTGCTGGGGAACACGCTCGATCCACTATATAAGGCTGTGCTACAGTGCAGCATTTAAAAGAAACAGGATCCTGACCAGTCTATAGAGTTTAAGGCAGCACAGAGTATTTCAGGAGATGAGCGTGCAGATTCAGTGCTGCTGTGAACTCTGCTCTTACCATTACGTAGCTCAGTTGTACCTCTCCTCCACTCCTGTCCTCAATCACACCTTCACATGATTGGCAAGTCACCACGTAATGGTAAGAGCAGAGTTCACAGCAGCACAGAGTATTTCAGGAGAGGAGCGTGCAGATTCTGTACCCGTTGACACAGTACCCGTCAGTGCCACTAACCTGACGGATACAGGTTTTAGCACTAGATACAGCTGCTCTGTATTCAGGATATAAAGCAGCTGTATCTCAAAAAGTAAAAATAATTTTTAATAAAAAGTATTTAGAAAGTTGCACCAAACACACTGATACACTGTTTTATTAAAGAAAAGAAAATAATAAAAAAATTGTATCACCTCTCTTTAAACCCTTAATGACTAAGCTTGTTTGGACCTTAACCCCTTTAGGACACAGCCTGTTTTGGCCTTGTGGACACAGATGATTTTTTCAAATCTGACATGTGTCAATTTATGTGGTAATAACTCCGGAACGCTTTTACCTATCCAAGCGATTCTGAGATTATTTTCTCGTGACATATTATACTTTATGTTAGTGAAAAAATTTGGTCGATAAATTCAATATTTATTTGTGAAAAACTTCAAATTTTAGCAAAAATTTGCAAAAATTTGCATTTTTCTAAATTTAAATGTATTTGCTTGTGAAACAGATAGTAATACCACATAAAATAGTTACTAGTTAACATCCCCCATATGTCTACTTTGTGTTTGCATCATTTTTTTTCACGTACTTTTATTTTTCTAGGACGTTACAAGGCTTAGAACTTTAGCAGCAATTTCTCATATTTTCAATAAAATTTCAAAAGGCTATTTTTTCAGGGACCAGTTCAGTTCTGAAGTGGCTTTGAGGGCCTTATATATTAGAAAGTCCCCATAAATCACCCCATTTTGAAAACTGTACCCCTCAAGGTATTCAAAACCACATTCAGAAAATATTTTAACCCTTTAGGCGTTTCACAGGAATTAAGGCAAAGTAGAGGTGAAATTTACGAATTTCATTTTTTTTGCCGAAATTCATTTGTAATAAAAAAAAATCTGTAACACAGAAGGTATTACCAGAGAAACGCAACTCAATATTTATTGCCCAGATTCTGCAGATTTTAGAAATATCCAACATGTGGCCCTAGTGCGGTAATGGACTGAAATACCGGCCTCAGAAGCAAAGGAGCACCTAGAGGATTTTGGGGCCTCCTTTTTTTAGGAATATATTTTAGGCACCATGTCAGGTTTGAGGAGGTCTTGTAGTACCTAAACAGTCGAAACCCCCCCAAAGTGACCCCATTTTGGAAACTACACCCCTCAAGGCATTTTTCTATGGGTATAGTTAGCATATTGACCCCACAGTTTTTTTGCAGAATTTAGTGGAATTAGTCTGTGAAGATGAAAATCACCTATTTTTCTGTGGAAACATAGAATTTTTTCATTTTTACAAGGAATAAAGGAGAAAAAGCACCCCAAAATTTGTAAAGCAATTTCTCCCGATTACGGCAATACCCCATATGTGGTCGTAAACTGATGTTTGGACCCACAGCAGGGCTCAGAAGGGAGGGAGCGCCTTTTGGATTTTGGAGCGCAGATTTTGCTGGATTGGTTTTCAGTGCCATGTCGGGTTTGCAACGCCCCGGAGGAACCAAAACAGTGGAAACCCCCAAAAGTGACCCCATTTTGGAATCTACACCCCTCAAGGAATTTTTCTAGCTGTATAGTGAGCATTTTGGCCCCTCAGGATCTTTTGTAGAGCTAAGGTGACCAAAAAACAGCGATTTTGGCGCTTTAAATTCTTTATTTCTTACAGCGTTCACCGTGCGCAATAAATTACGTTTTATTTTATTCTGCCGGTCGGTACGATTATGGCGATACCATATGTGTATAGATTTTTTTAAGTTTTGCAGCGTTTGCACAATAAAATTACGTTTCTATAAAATAATTTATTTTCTGGGACACGCTATTTTGAGCCGTAACGTTTTTATTTTTTCGTCAAAAAAGCTGTGGGAGGTCTTGTTTTTTGCGGGACGGGTTGTAGTTTTTATTGGTACCATTTTGGGGTAAATGCGACTTTTTGATCACTTTTTATTCTCTATCTTGGGAGGGGTGGTGAGCAAAAAATAGCGACGCTGACAGTTTTCCGTTTATTTTGTTTGCGGCGTTCACCGTGCGGAAAAATTAACATTATAGTTTCATAGATTGGGTCGTTACGAATGCGGCGATACCAAATATGTGTACTTTTTTTTAACGTTTTCATTTTTTCCCTATAATAAATGACTTATTATAGGAAAACAAAACCTTTTATTTTTACACTTTTATAAAAATTTTTATAAACTTTTTTTTACTTTTTACACTTTATATTTTTGTTTATTAACTTTTCTTTTACTTTTTACACTTTCTTTTTTTGACCTGCAGCTCTGATCGCTGCTAGAATACATTACACTACCTAGGTAGTGTAATGTATTCCAACTGTCAGTGTGACGTCACAGTCACTCTGACAGTTGGTCTACGAGGATCAGCAGAGGCTGATCCTCATAGGCTGACATACATGGCAGACCTGGGGGCCGTTGTCTGGCCCCCGGGTGCCATCACAAGCATCAGAAGCCCCCACGATTGCATGGGGGCTGCTGATGCGCTACAAACCCGCTACATGCGGAGATCGCAATCGAGCCCCGCATGTAACGGGTTAATTGCCGAAATCAGCGGCGATGAGCCGCTGATCGGCAACACTGGAGAGTGTCAGCTGTCGGGGACAGCTGATCTCCAAGTTCCCGATGCACACTGTCGCCGACAGTGTGCATCGGGAACGACACAGTGACTTTCTGTCACTCTGACAGGAAGCCTATCAGGACCAGCCGAAGGTTGGTCCTGATGGGCTTCCATCCATGGCAGACCCAGAAGCCATTGTTTGGCTTCCGTTTGCCATACTAACTATCGGCAGACCCCGCGATTTCGGACGGGGGTCTGCCGATATGTTAGAAACCCCTAAAATTCGGCGATTGCACCCGATCGCCGAATTTAAGGGGTTAATGCGCCGAAATCAGCGGCAAAGGACCGCTGGCCGGCAAGAGGGGAGTGTCAGCTGTCGGCGACAGCTGACCTCCCGATTCCCGGTGCACACTGTCGCCGACAGTGTGCACCGGGATTAACTCAGTAACTGTACGTCCTCGTGCGGGAAGTAACTTCCCGCAACGACGTACAGTTACGTCCTGGTGCGGATAGGGGTTAAAGACTTCAGGACCCAGCCTGTTTTGGCCTTCAGGACACAGACGATTTTTTCAAATCTGACATGTGTTACTTCATGTGGTAATAACGTTTTAATGCTTTTAGCTATCCAAGCGATTCTGAGATTGTTTTCTCGTGACATGTTGTACTTTATGTTAGTGAAAAAATTTGGTCGATAAGTTCAGTATTTATTTCTGAAAAACACCAAAATGTAGACAAATTAGCCAAAAATGTAAATTTTTCTAAATTTAAATGTATTTGCCGGTAGTAATACCACACAAAATAGTTACTAGTTAACATTTCCCATATGTCTACTTTATGTTTGCATCGTTTTTTGAACGTCCTTTTATTTTTCTAGGACGTTACAGGGCTTAGAACTTTAGCAGCAATTTCTCATATTTTAAAGAAAATTTAAAAAGGCCATTTTTTCAGGGACCAGTCCAGTTCTGAAGTGGCTTTGAGGGCCTTATGTATTAGAAAATCCCCAGACGTCACCCCATTTTGAAAACGGCACCCCTCAAGGTATTCGAATTAGCATTCAATAAGTGTTTTAACCCTTTAGGCGTTACATTAATTAAAGCAAAGTATCATTTCTAATACATTTTTTTTTTGTAACACAGAAGGTTTTACCAGAGAAATGCAACTCAATATTTATTGCCCATATTCTTCAGTTTTTGCCTCTAGTGTGGTAATGGACTGAAACACAGGCCTCAGAAGCAAAGGACCGCCCAGTGGATTTTGGGCCTCCTTTTTTTAGAATATATTTTAGGCACCTTGTCAGATATGAAGAGGTCTTGTGGTGCCAAAACAGTGGAAACACCCCAAAAGTTACCCCATTTTGGAAACTACAACCCTCAAGGATTTATCTAGGGGTATAGTTAGCATTTTAACCACACAGGTTTTTTTGCAGAATTTAGTGGAATTAGGCAGTGAAAATGAAAATCAACTTTTTTTCTGAAAAAGCATAGAAGTTTTAAATTTTTACAAGGAATAAAGGAAAAAAAGAACCACAACATTTGTAAAGCAATGTCTCCCGATTACGACAATACCCCATATGTGGTAATAAACTGCTGATTAGACCCATGGCGGTGCTCAGGAGGGAAGGAGCGCCATTTGGATTTGGAGCATGGATTTTGCTGGATTGTTTTTCGGTGCCATGCCGCGTTTGCAACGACCTGGAGGGACCAAAACAGTGGAAACCCCCCAAGTTACCCCATTTTGGAAACACCCCTCAAGCAATTTTTTTTAGGGGTATAGTGAGCATTCAGACCCCACGGGTCTTTTGCAGAATTTATTAGAATTAGGCCGTGAAAATGAATATCACAATTTTTTCCCACTAAAATGTTGATTTTTCTCATTTTCACAAGGGATAAAGGAGAAAAAAACAACCAATCTTTCTAAAGCAATTTCTCCCGAGTACGGAAATAGCCCACATGTGGTCAAAAGTGGTTTTTTTCATTAGAAATGAGTTAACCCTTTCAGGACTGATCCATTTTTTGCTTTCTTTTTGTTTTTCCCTCCCCACGTTCTTAGAGCCATAACTTTTTCTTTTTCGGTCAGTAGAGTAATGTGAGGGCTTACTTCTTGCGGGAGGAATTGTAGTTTCTATTGACACCATTTAAAGTACCATAAAATGTACTGGGAAACTGAAAAAAAATTATTTGCGGGCTGATATAGGAAAAAAATCTGATTTCCATTTTTTGGGTTTTAGTTTTTACTGCTTTCGACGTGCGGTAAAAACTAAAAATACAGCGATTTTGGCGGTTTAAATTATTTAAGTTTTTTACGGTGTTCACCGTGCGAGTTAAATAATGGTATATTGTAAGGGCGGGTTCACACATGGCGGAATTTCACTTAAATTCCGCTGCGGACACTCCGCAGCGTTAATCCGCAGCGGAGCCGTTTCTCCATTGACTTTCACTTTAATTTAGCAGTGTTCGTTTACACGATGCGTACAATTCCGCTGCGGAGCATAGGCTGCGGAGCGGAATTTGGTGTCCGCAGCATGCTCTGTCTGTTGCGGAGCAGTGGCGGACTCATGGCGGAATTTCTCCATTGACTTCAATGGAGATTCAAAGTTCCGCAATGAAGTCCGCAGCTGTCATGCACATGTCATGTGTGCTGCGGATGCGTCTTGCTTTTTTCACTTGACATTTCTTCATTCTGGCTGGACCTATGTATTTCTAGGTCTACAGCCAGACTGAGGAAGTCAATGTGGCTCCCGTAATGACGGGAGCGTTGCTAGGAGACGTCAGTAAATAGTCACTGTCCAGGGTGCTGAAAGAGTTAAGCGATCGGCAGTAACTGTTTCTGCACCCGGGACAGTGACTACCGATCCCAATATACATGTATCTGTAAAAAAAAATGAAGTTCGTACTTACCGAGAACTCCCTGTTTCTGTCTCCAGTCCGGCCTCCCAGGATGACGTTTCAGTGTAAGTGACGGCTGCAGCCAATCACAGGCCAAGCACAGGCTGCAGCGGTCACATGGACTGGCGCGTCATCCAGGGAGGTCGGGCTGGATGCCGAAGGAGGGACGCGTCATAAAGACAACGGGCGGTAAGTATGAAATTCTTTTACTTTCACTAGGGAAAGTGCTGTCCCTTCTCTCTATCCTGCACTGATAGGGAGAAGGGAAGCACTTTTCCCGCAGTCCGCAGCAGCTAGTCCGCATCAATTTTCTGCACATTTTGTGCAGATCCGCAGCCGTAATCCGCAACCCGGATTAGGTGCGGCATTGATGCGGACAGTTGCGGAGGAATTCCGCCATGTGTGGTCATGCCCTAATAGTTCGGCCTTTTACGGACGTAGCGATAGCAAGTTATTTTTTTTTTACATTACTTTAGAAGAAAAATGGGAAAAGGTGTTATTTTTTTTTAACTTTAAACTTTTTTCTTTCTCACTACTAATAACTTTAATTCTTCTACACATTTTATTAGTCCCCTTAGGGGACTTGAACCAGCGATCATTGGATCGTGGGTACAATGACTGCAATACTAATGTATTGCAGTATATTGTTATTTTTACAGGCTTCTGTAACCGCACGATCGCTGTTCCTGTCCGTTAGTCCTGGGTGTCAGCTGTTATACACAGCCGACACCCGCAGCGTATGGAGCGGGCTCAGCATGTGAGCCCGCTCCATACATCAACCCCCGCACCATGACATGCTATTAAGTCATAGTGCGCAAAGGGATTAATGCACAGCGGATGGTGTGAATATTGCAATTTTCCACTGATATGCAATTTTAGTGCATAATATGTTGTGCCCAGTTTGTACCACTGAAGACAAATACCTCATAAAACGTTAAGCGGGTTCAATCGGGTATGGCGATGCCATATATGTGTGCGCAAACTGCAGTTTGTGCACGCTGCATGGCTCAGAAGGGAGGGACGCCATTTTGCTTTTGGAGCGCAGATTTTGCTTGGTTAGGCTGGGTTCACACGTGGCTGAATTCCACTTGAATTCCGCTGCGGACACTCCGCAGCGTTAATCCGCAGCGGAGCCGTTTCTCCATTGACTTCCACTTATATTTAGAAGTGTTCGTTTAGACGAGGCGTAAAATTCCGCTGCGGAGCATAGGCTGCGGAGCGGAATTTGGTGTCTGCAGTATGCTCTGTCTGTTGCGGACCAGTGGCGGACTGGTTGCGGACTCATGGCGGAATTTCTCCATTGACTTCAATGGAGATTCTAAATTCCGCAATGAAGTCCGCAGCTGTCATGCACATGTTATGTGTGCTGCGGATGCGTCTTGCTTTTTTGACATGACATTTCTTCATTCTGGCTGGACCTATGTATTTCTAGGTCTACAGCCAGACTGAGGAAGTCAATGGGGCTCCCGTAATTACGGGAGCGTTGCTACGCGACGTCAGTAAATAGTCACTGTCCAGGGTGCTGAAAGAGTTAAGCGATCGGCAGTAACTGTTCCTGCACCCTGGACAGTGACTACCGATCCCAATATACAGCAACCTGTCAAAAAAATAGAAGTTCATACTTACCGAGAACTCCCTGCTTCTGTCTCCAGTCCGGTTTCCGAGGATGACGTTTCAGTCTAAGTGACGGCTGCAGCCAAACACAGGCTGCAGCGGTCACATGGACTGCCGCGTCATCCAGGGAGGTCGGGCTGGATGCCGAAAGAGGGACGCGTCACTAAGACAACGGCCGGTAAGTATGAAATTTGTTTATTTTCACTAGGGAAAGTGCTGGCCCTTCTCTCTATCCTGCACTGATAGAGAGAAGGGAAGCACTTTTCCCGCAGTCCGCAGCAGCTAGTCCGCATCAATTTACTGCACATTTTGGGCAGATCCGCCGCAGAATCTGCAACGCAGATTCTGTGCAGCATTGATGCGGACAGTTGCGGAGGAAATCCGCCACGTGGGGCCATGCCCTAATAGTTCTGTTTGGGATTTTGCTGGTATTTCAGTTTATAATGTGGGGGCATTGTTAATCTGTGCGGAGAACATCCGGGCATAATACGAGGGTATAATAATGCAGTAAATAAATAATAATTCATAGAAGTGTGGCCGTTGTCGATCTGATAAATGGCGCCTGATCTTATCCGCTTTTGGAACACTCTGCACATTTTGCATCGGCATATTCTGAGAGCCAGAACTTTTTTATTTTTTCACCACCGGAGCTGTGTGAGGGCTTATTTGTTGTGGGGCAATTTGTACTTTTCATTGGTACCATTTTGGGGTACATGCAATTTTTTTGATCATCTTCTATTCAATTTCTTTGCAAGCCAGGTGACCATAAACAAGCAATTCTGACAATGTTTTTTAGTTTATTTTTTTGCGGCGCTCACCGTGTGCTATAAATGACAATTTTACTTTATTCTCTTTTTTCTTTAATCACTTTTTTATAAAATAAATTATTTTTTTGTGTCACCATATTCTGAGAGCCATAACTTTTTTTATTTTTCAGTCAAAATAGCTGTGTACGGGCTGGTTTTTTGCGGGACGGGTTGTAGTTTTTATTCGTACTATTTTCGGGAACATGCGACTTTTTGATTATCTATTTTGGAAGGGGTGGTGACCAGAAAATAGCGAGTTTTTTATTGATTTTTTTTGGGGTGTTCATCGAGCGAGAAAAATAACAATAGTTTTATAGTTGGGGTCGTTATGAACGCGGTGATACCAGATATGTGTACTTTTTTTAACGTGTTCATTTTTTTCCTATAATTAAATTCTTATTATAGGAAAAAAGCAGTGTGTGTTTATATAACTTATAACTTTTATTTTTACACTTTTTTTTAAAACATTTTTATTACTGTTTTTTTATTTTTTCACATGTCCCACTACGGGACATTTAGACTTGCAGCTTTGATCGCTACTAGAGTATATTACACTAGCTACGTAGTGTAATGTATTCTAACTGTCATTGTGATGTGACAGTCGCACTGACAGGAAGACTCGGTGGACCGGCCGGGGGCTGCTCCTCCGAGGCTTCCGTACATGTCAAACCGGAGGTCATTGTCTGGCCTCCGATTGCCATGACAAGCATCGGCTGCCCCCACAATCACTTTGCGGGGGCTGCCGATGTGCTTCAAACCCCTTAAATGTGGCAAACGCAATCTGTCGCGGCATTTATGGGTTAATTGCCGAAATTAGCGGCGATGGTACGCTGACAGGCAAGACTGGAGTGTCAGCTGTCGGGGACAGCTGACCTCCCGGTTCCCGGACACTGTCCGTTAGGACAGTGTGCGTTGGGAGCTACTCCGCAACTG
This sequence comes from Rhinoderma darwinii, assembly GCF_050947455.1. Lineage (NCBI taxonomy): Eukaryota > Metazoa > Chordata > Amphibia > Anura > Rhinodermatidae > Rhinoderma > Rhinoderma darwinii. The sequence continues at coordinate 44,115,713 of NC_134691.1, read as the reverse complement.
TACATCCTGATGCGGGAAGCAAGCCCTCTACAGGACGTACAGTTGCGGCGCAGCGCGTGAAGAGGTTAATGACCAAGCCAGATTTGTCAAATCTGGTATGTCTGAATTTATCAAAGAATAACTCTGCAATAGTTTTGCATATCCAAGGAATTCTGACATTGTTTTTTCGTCACATGTTGTACTTTATTTTAGTGGTAAAAGTAGACTGATACGATTTGCGTAAATTAATGAAAGAATACAAAAATGTATGACATTTTGTAAAAATTAACATTTTTCCCTATTTGGAACTTGCAATATGTCACATATGTGTACATACATACTGTACATTTTTTTAAATTAAATATATATTTCCATCTCTTTACTCTATTTTGGCAGCAATTTTGAAAAAATAAAATACATTTTGAACAATTTAGAAGAATTATAGATGTAATAATAATTTTATACATTTTGTTTTCCTGCTCCAAGACAGGTTTTCAGGACCTCATAGGGGTCAGAATGACGGAAACCCCCACAAATGACCCCATTTTTAAAACTTTACCTCTTAAGGTATTTATCTAGGGGTTGTAGTGAGTATTTTGACCCCACAGTTTTTTGTAAGAACTCATGCAAAGCAGGTGAAAAAAAAATAAAATTCCACTTTTTCCACCAACGTGTTATTATAAAGACAGATTTATTTGTAAAGCGAACATGAGAATGAAGAAACACACCCCAAAATCTATCACCCTGTTTCTCCTATTTTCATAAATACCCCCATTGCGGCCCTAATACACTGCCTGAATACACGGCAGGGCCCAAAAGGAAGGGAGCACCTGGAGGCTTTCAGGACACATATTTTGCTTGAAAATGTTTTAGTCCCCACCGCATATTTGTAGAGGCTTTGAGCTGCCAGACCGATAGAAACTCCTCATAAATGAACCCATTTAGAAAACTAGACCCCCTTAAGGTATTTATCTAAGGGTGTAGAGAGCATTTTGACCCCACAGTTTTTTGCTAAATTTAATGTAAAGCAGGTGGAAAAAAATAAAATTCCACTTTTTCCACAAATGTGTCATTGTAAAGACAGATTTCTTTGTAAAGCGAACATGAGAATGAAGAAACACACCCCAAAATCCATCACCCTGTTTCTCCTGTTTTCAAAAGTACCCTCATTGTGGCCCTAAAACGCTGCCTGGACGCATGGCAGGGCCCAAAAGGAAGGGAGCACATGGAGGCTTTCAGGGCACAATTGAATAAATTCTCGGCCCCATATCATGCATTTAAAGGCATTGAGCTGCCTGAACAAAAAAAAAACACCCAGAAATGACCCCATTTTAAAAACTAGACCCCTAAAGGTATTCATCTAGTGGTGTAGTGAGCATGCAAAAGAGAAGTGAAGCTGTGTATTCATAACGGATGCATGTCGCTATAGACGTATTTGCCTGTACTTATGACCATATCTTGCTAAAGAAGCAGTTGTCCCTCATCTGTGCCATTATGATGTCATTGTGGACAGAATTCTGTCCTAATGTAAAATCAGTCAGAGAGGAAAAAATAAACTATACTGGAGTGACGGGCAATATCTTCAAAAAAAAAGGGAGGAAAATGTATTCAACTATGTTGCAAACTCGAGTCTGTTCACTGAACACCTGCGCGGCTGTCATGACAAGGTTTTTTTTTTCAGTGACTGGTTGTACAACGTCTCTTTAGCTCCATCAATCCCTATATGAGGGATGAACGTGCCAAGTGACGCGGTACACCATAACAGGCCCCTGCCCGGCAAGGTAGGAACCGCTATGTGCACAAAACAACCAACGGTTAAAGTATATATAAAGGGGCAGTGTCCAAAACCATCTATAGGAACAGTAAGGGTATGTTCACACAGGCGATTTTCAGCCGTTTTTCGAGCCATAAATGCCCCAAAAAACGGCTAAACATGCGGGGGCTGAACGCCTCCAACGTTACGTTCCCACGGGGCGTATTTTACGCGCCCGTTTTTAAAGACGGCCGCGTAAAATAAAGCCTCGTAAAAAGAAGTGCATGTCACTTCTTGAGCCGTTTTTGGAGCCGTTTTTCATTGACTCAATAGAAAAACAGCTCCAAGAACGGCCGTAAAAAACGCCGCAAAAAACGCAAGTTGCTTAAAAAACAGCTGAAAATCAGGAGCTGTTTTGGCTTGAAAACAGCTCCGTATTTTCAGACGTTTTTTTAAGCGTGTGAATATACCCTAAAGGATCCCCAAAATGATGTCAGTATTTCCAGAAGCATTGTCGTGTGCAGGAGGTCCTGCGAAAACCCAAATGTAGTAAAGCCCATAGTGTATTGATTAGGAACAGCTTGATTATTAGTGATCCTCCAAATAAAAAAAAAAGATCATGCCCGTATCACCAATTAGAAATATTAATAAAAATAACAGCTTTGTTCAAAAGAAACAAAATGATCTAAAATATGAAAGGGTTAAAATATTTTCTGAATAAATAAACTCTACTACCTCTCCCAAAATAATTCCTCCCAACTTGGAAAGCTCACAAACTAAAATGAAAATATAAATTAAAATTGAGTTGAAATGGGCACATCGGGCAGTAGAAGCGACTATCCCTCCTCCTTCCATGCTTACTGGAAATCCGGCACCTTTTTTTGGGGATATCTTTGCGTCTCGGTGGAAGGGACGGGGTGAAGAAAATGGCGCTCTGCAAGACTTTGCACATCCTCAGACTTGTAGGATTATGCAGGGTCATTGGAGTAAAATAGGAGACGCTCAATAACCTCCTCCTGGAACTGGAGCAAGGTGAGCGTTCCTTGTGTTTTTTTATAAAGTACAAACCCATTATAGGTAGTGATCTGAATTAGGTAGATTGCTACCTTTTTGTACCAGGCCCTGGTCTTCCGCTTCACCAAATACTGAATTTATTGTACTCTGTCACACAGACAGGCCTACGCTTTTCCACGATGGCCCCCTCTCTCTAACAGCCACCGTGGTGCCTGGATGCATAGTGGACAACATATAGATGTCCTTCTTCTCATTCCACTTTACTACAAGTAACTGCTCGCTTACCAGTGTGAATGACGCCCCCCTTTCCACACGTCTGGACACCAATTGCTTTGGGAATCCCACCCTATTTTTATGGACTGTTTAGCAGGCCCCTGTATTTGCAGCATGGAAGGATTTAAAAAGGGGGACACTGCTATAAAATTATCAGTGTAGACGTGGTACCCTTGGTGCAGGAATGGCACCATTAGGTCCCGCACAATTTTGCCGGATGTGCCAATTGTCTATGGGCAGCCTGGGGGATTAATTTGGCGGTCTTTCCCTTCATAGATCAAGAAACCACAGGTGTAACCTGCTGTGCTCTCGCACACTTTATATAGTTTAACGCCATATTTTGCACTTTTGGAGGGGATGAACTGCCGGAATGAAAGACGGTCTTTGTAGCTAATCAGGGATTCATCCACCGATAAATTTTGATCTGGTGTGTAGGATTTGAGGAAAGATTCTTGTAGGAGGGAAATTAAAGGCCTCAATTTATTAAGGCGACCGTAGCTTGGATAATTTCTTTGGGGGACTTGGGAGGTATCTGTAAAATGCATGAAGCGCATTATAGATTCTTATCGGTATTGGGACATAAATGCTGCAAATATAGGGGTAGTGTGGACAGTTCTTGATGCCCAGTAGGAGCGGATAGTTGTTTTTTTGACCAACCCCATATTTAGAGTTAGGCCTAAAAAAAAATTAAGCTCAGGGACACTAGTAGGGCTCCATGATGAGTAGATGGATGTGGGTTTCTGTGCAATAAACTGTATTGCATAGATATATGTCTATTGGACAATTAACTCCAGGACTTGGTCACTGACAAATATGTGGAAGAAGTGCAAAGGGGTATAATTAGCAACATCCACATTTATTCCTGGGATTGCTGACAGTTGCGGGACCTGGGGGGGGGGGGAATTAAATTGCAGGATCCCAGAACATGGGACGCCCTGCACCACTTGGCCCTGCACCGGGGATTTGACAGCAACAATTGTCATTTCAGCCGTAAAAGCCAGCTAGCGTGTGAACATACCCTCAGACGTTGCCACCACCATAGGGCCTGGGGTCCAGAGGTAGAAGTATAACTTGAGCCGTCACTGTCTGAAAAAAGTTCCACCTCTGAAGCAGTCGGTGTCGCTGCCTGAACTGCCGGAGCATAGCAAGTTGTACGCTTGCTCCACAGTAAACCTTCTCTGAGCCATTATTTAGGTAGAACTGTAACCATTAGGCTACTACGTTTTTTTACGTTTTTTTGTCTAAAAAACATTTTCTTTATTCTTGGTATTTTTTTTCAAACTAAGAAAAAAAAAAAAAAGCTTATCACTAGGTAGATAAATAGATTCCTTAATCCAGAGCAAAAAAATATATGTAAAACTGGCTGATCACTTGTGCTCACACAGGGGATGAGGGGGCACAAATGGGGTGATCAGGGGGCACAGACATGAAAAGTTTGTGTTTTTTTCACTTTACTTCATTTGTACAGCTCAGGATTTGGTTATAGTGTCTCTCTCTTCTCTCACAGATCAACTACAGTGAGGGGAGAGGAAGACACAGCCAATGTCCTGGTTGTATTTTCTAAACAGACTGACATAGATCACTGCAGGGACCACTCAGATTGATCCCTGGCTGTTACTATTTGCCATATGCTGCCACAGGCAGCATTGGCAATATACAAACGGCGCATACCGTTATCAGGGACAGGGTGGTGGGCGAGTGTCTAATAGGTGCTGGCCCTTATTTTTACTATTTCTCTCTTTTCTCACAGAATATATTCTTAATATAAAACTTTTGACATGTCATAGTGATATGTCAGACTTTTTAATCGGTGGGGGGTCTGAGCACTGAGACCCCCACCGATCGCTAAAGTGAAGCGGCAAAAGCACTCGATTGAATGCTGCGCCGTTTCGTTTCTGATCGTCATTCCTCGGAGTGGTACACCACTTGCTCGGCTTTTCGAGAAGAGCAGATCAGAAACTAAGCGGCACAGCGGTCCTTCTGCCACTTTGTTATAGCGATCCATGGGGGTCTCAGTGCTCGGACCCCCACCGTTCAAAACTTCTGACATTTCACTATGACATGTCAGAAGGTTTTTGGTAGTTTAGTTACACTTTAAAGGGGTTTTCTCATGAGGGACATTTATGACATATCCTGTAGATCCTGTCAGATAGATGTGAGTCCCACCTCTGGGACCTGCACCGATCTCTAGAACCGGGCCCCCTAAACCCTGTTCTACCTCTTTCTGCTCTTGCCACCTCCCAGCCTCTTCCTGACTTCATGAACTTTCCGTATCCCTCTGTAACTTTCCATAATTCTCATAGTAGTGAATGGCAGTTACGGAAGCAGCGTAGCATGCGAGCTACGCTGCTTCCGTAACTACCATTCGGTTCTATGGGACTTACGGAAACAGTGTAACTCAGCAAACTATGCTTTTTTTTGTAACTCCCGACCTTGAAGTCAGGAAATGGCCGGGAGGCAGCGAGAGCAGAAAGAGGTAGAACAGGGTTTAGGGGGCCCCGTTCTCAAGATAGGTGCGGGTCCCAGAGGTGGGACCTCTATGGCCACTTTTGACCTTCCTGACAGAGCCCCATTTTTCAAATCTGACATGTTTGACTTTATGTGGTAATAACTTCGGAATGCTTTTACATATCCAAGGGATTCTGAGACTGTTTTGTCGTGACACATTGGACTTTATATTACTGGCAAAATCTGCTCCATACATTCAGTATTTAATTGTGAAAAACACAAAAATTTAGCGAAAAATTGCAAAAATTAGCATTTTTCGAAATTTAAATGTATCTGCTTGTACGACAGGCAGTTATACCACACAAAATAGTTGCTAATTAACGTCCCCCATATGTCTACTTTAGATTGGCATTGTTCTTCTGAACATCCTTTTACTTTTCTAGGACGTTACAAGGTTAGAACTTTAGCAGCAATTTCTCACATTTTCAAGAAAATTTAAAAAGGCTATTTATACAGGGGCCAGTTCAGATGTGAAGTGGGCTTGAGTCCCTCATATATTAGAAACCTTCATTCAATAAGTCATCCTATTTTAAAAACTTCACCCCTCAAAGTATTCGAAATAGCATTTAGAAAGTTTCTTAACCCTTTAGGCTGGGTTCACATGACCTATTTTCAGACGTAAACGAGGCGTATTATGCCTCGTTTTACGTCTGAAAATAGGGCTGCAATACGTCGGCAAACATCTGCCCATTCATTTGAATGGGTTTGCCGACGTACTGTGCAGACGACCTGTAATTTACGCGTCGTCGTTTGACAGCTGTCAAACTACGACGCGTAAATTGACTGCCTCGGCAAAGAAGTGCAGGGCACTTCTTTGCAACGTAATTTGAGCTGTTCTTCATTGAACTCAATGAAGAGCAGCTCAAGATATACGAGGAGGAGCATTTACGGCTGAAACGACGCAGCTGTTTTCTTCTGAAAACAGGCTGTAATTTCAGCCGTAAAACCCAGCTAGCGTGTGAACATACCCTCAGACGTTTCACAGGAATTAAAGCAAAATAGAGGTGACATTTACAAATTTCATGTTTTTTTTCAGAAAGTATTACCAGAAAAATGCAACTCAAAATTTATTGCCCAGGTTCTGCAGATTTAGAAAATATCCCACATGTGGCCCTAGCGTGGATTCTTTGAGCCTTCTTTTTGTTAGAATATATTTTAGGCACCATGTTTGAAGGGCACCACTAAAAGTGACCCCATTTGGGAAACTACATCCACCAAAGAAATTATCTAGGGGTATAGTGGGCATTTTGACTCCACAGGTTTATTGCAGAAATGATTGGAAGTAGGTGATGAAAATGAAAATCTACATTTTTTCAAAGAAAATTTAGGTTTAGCTAATTTTTTCTCATTTACACAAGAACTAAAGGAGAAAAGGCACTGCAAAATTTGTAAAGCAATTTCTCCCGACTAAAACAATGTCGTTGAAAATGGCTGTTTGGACACGGCAGGGCTTAGAAGGGAAAGAGCTCAAATTTAGCAGGAATGATTTGCAGAGGCCATGTCACATTTGCAAAGCCCCTGGGGGACCAAAACAGTGAAAACACCCAAAAAGTAACTCCATTTAGGAAACTACACCCCTTGAGAAATTCATCTACGGGTGTAGTGAGCATTTTGACCCCAAAAGTGTTTCATAGAATTTATTAGAATTGGGCAGTGAAAATAAAAAGACGTAGATTTAGTTCAAAATTTTTCATTTTCTCAACAAATAAAGGAAAAAAAGAACCCCAACATTTCTAAAGCAATTTCTCCCGAGTATGGCAATACCCCATTTGAGGTCATAAACTGCTCTTTGGGCACACAGTAGGGCTCACAAGGGAAGGGGCGGCATTTGGATTTTGAAATGCAGATTTTGCTGGATTGGTTTCTGGTCGCTATGTCGCATTTGCAAAGCCCCTGTGGGTCCAAAACAGTGGAAACCCTCCCAGAAGTGATCCCATTTTGGAAACTACACCCCTCAAGGTATTCAGCTAGTGGTGAAGTGAGCATGTTAACCCTGCCGGTGTTTTGCAGAAATTAGTGTGCACTCGATGTTTCAGAGTGAAAATGGGATTTTTTTCTATAGATATGCCAATATGTGGTGCCCAGCTTGTGCCACTATGACAAGACAGCTCTCTAATTAACCCCTTCCCGACATTTGACGTATCCATACGCCAAAGTTGGGTAGGGGAAGTATGGAACGAGCTCACAGAGTGAACCCGCTCCATACGATGCCGGTGTTTGCTGAATGTTACAGAGTAAAGAGCGGCATCTCGCTCGAGCCGATCCCGCTCGTTTATCTCGTTAAATGCTGCGGTCAATAGCAACCGCAGCATTTAACTCATTAGAAAGAGGGGGGCGACCCTCTCTAACAGCTCATTGCGCCCCCCGCAACGCGCGGGGGGGGGGGGGGGAGATGGTTTCTATGGCTGCCTGGGGGCCTAATGAAGGCCCCCAGGTCCGCCGTCTTTGTGCACCTATTAAGCCCTTACATAAGTACTTACATTAGTATTGCAGTATATTGTGCAAGCGATCTGACGATCGCTGGTTGAAGTCACCTAGGGGGACTAATAAAAAAAAGTAAAAATGAGTTAAACAAAGTTTTTTTTTTTATGTAAAAAAAAAGAAAAAAAATGAAAAGTGCAAAAATAAACCCTTTGCCCATTTTCCCCCTAGACAGAGGCGTAGCTAGGTTCTCCTGCACCCGGGGCAAAGATTCAGCTTGGCGCCCCCCCCCCCCCAAACTCTTTCGCGACATTTCCTTCCCACTCACAATGTTTGCTTACTCAACCAATCAATGAGGTGTAACTTTTTTTTCACTTTTATTTTAATGTAACTAGAGCATAA
>NC_134691.1:44032363-44092363 GCF_050947455.1 Rhinoderma darwinii | reverse complement strand
ACTTTTTGATCACTTGTTATCCTTTATTTTTTGGGAGGCAAGGTGACCAAAAAACAGCAATTCTGGCATAGTTTTTTAGTTTTTTTTATACAGCGTTCACCATGCGTTATCAATTACATGTTACCTTTATTCTGTGGGTCAGTCCGATTCTGGCGATACCTAATTTATAGCAGAGGCTGGACGGCAGCACGGAGGGCTTAACGGGAAGCCTCCATGACTGCCGTAGGAGGGAGGGTTCAGCCAATAAGAAGGAAAGGTTAGGTGAGGGAGGAGGGAGAGATGGGAGGAGCCGGGGTGTGGTAACTGTTCCTCCCGCTGTTTTCGGCATTCAGCCGGAAGCAGCGGGAGGAGAAACAAGCAAAAAACTTAGCTCCCACCCACCCGCCCTGAATTAGGTTCAGTTTATGGGATCGGGGTGTGGGTTTATCTGTTTCTTGTGCTTTTGATGTATGCTTATGTAACTTGTGTTTTGTTTTATTTCTTTTAAGCAGGTCCGGGTGTCATGGCAGCTGGCGGGGGGAGTCCTTGAGGTTGGTCAGTACAAAATGGTGGGGGGGTCGCATCGGGGGTATGCGTCCCCCAAAAAATGGTAGATCATTTGAAGACTACATAGGGTGTCATCCCTTTGAAGTGGTCTTCTGGTGGTTGGAGCCATCTGCAGGGGTGAGCGGTGCTTTCGAGCTGGTTTACGGCTGGAGGTAAATAGTTGGTGGTGGTTTGCAGATGGCTAATTTATAGGAAATCGGAAAAATGGCTTCAAGGACTTCCCCTGCTCTGTTTAGTGTTAATTGACCCATGTTGGGTCATGTGAATTATAGTAGGAATTCTCTGGTCGAACTCCTAAAAGAGTTATCCGAATGTTTCGGATTAAATTGCATTTAATTAATGTTAAATAAATAAACGGCTGCTGTTGCCATTTCACATCCAACCTCGGTTGTCACGTGTCTTTATTGGGAAGGGGGCAAAAAAAGGGGAATAAAGGTAAAATGGTTAATCAGCACATGACTCTACTTAGGCTAGTCAAGCACTTTTTTATGTTTTACAACTTTTTGCACAATAAAATAACTTTTGTAAAGAGAATGGATTTTTTTTTTCGCCAAGTTGTGAGAGCCATAGCTTATTAATTTTTTAATAGACGGAGCTGAAGGCTTGTTTTTTGCGAGAAGAGTTATAGTTTTTATAGGTACCATTTTTGGGTACATGCAACTTTTTGATCACTTTTTTTTTAAAGTTTTGGAAGAAAAGTGACCAAAAAATAGCAATTATGTCAGTATCTTTTAGTATCTTTTAGTTTTTGTTTTTTTTACGGCGTTCACTGTGCGGAATAAATAACATAATATATTTATAGTTCAGATCGTTACGATCGCAGCGATACCAAATATGTATGTCTTTATTATTTTTTCAATAATAAAAGACTTGATAAGGGAAAAAGGGCGATTGTGTTTTATGTATTACTTGAAACTTTAAGGGTATGTGCACACGAGAACTGGCTTTTACGTCTGAAAAGACAGACTGTTTTCAGGAGAAAACAGCTGCGTCGTTTCAGACGTAAAAGCTCCTCCTCGCATTATTGCGAAGCATCTTTGACGCCCGTAATCTTGAGCTGCTCTTTATTGACTTCAATCAACAACGGCTCAAATTACGTTGCAAAGAAGAGTCCTGCACTTCTTTGCCGAGGCAGTCAATTTACGCGTCGTCGTTTGACAGCTGTCAAAAAACAACGCGTAAATGACAGGTCGTCGGCACAGTACGTCGGCAAACCCATTCAAATGAATGGGCAGATGTTTGCCGACGTATTGTAGCCCTATTTTCAGGTGTAATTCGCCTCATTTATGCCTGAAAATAGGTCGTGTGAACCCAGCCTTATTGTATTTTTTACAACTTTTATTTTTTCTTTTTTTGACTTTTTTTTTACACTTTTCTTTAGTCCCACTAGGGCACTTGAAGCTCCAACTGTTTGTTTGATGTTCTAATACATTGGCACTACCTATGTAGTGCAATGTATTAGAACTGTCAGTTATTCACTGACAGCAAGCCGATCAGGCTCCACCTCTGGGCGGGGCCTAATCGGCTTCCGTAATGGCAGATAGGAAGCCATTGTTAGGCATACTGTTGCCATAGTAACAGTCGCCAGCCTTGCCATCGCATGGCAGGCTGACGATTTCTTACAAACCACTTTGATGCAGCGATTGCTTTGGATCGCTGCATTGAAGGGGTTAATGACAGAAATCAGAGCTAGCTCCGGTTCCTGCCTTTACAGTGGGATGTCTGCTGTAACATACAGCGGACACCCACTGCTGATGACGCCGGCTCAGCTTGTGAGCCTTAAGCTGAGCCGGCGCCATCTTGCCGATGGTACCGGAAGCCTTTTGGGCCCCGCCGACGACGGGGCATAGGAGGATTTTGTTGCTGGCAGACCGGGAGGTATTAGGCCTCCGATCGCCTTTGCAGCCACCGGCAACCCAGCGATCACGTTGCTGGTGTGCCGGTGGCTATAAACTCCTCACATGCTGCGATCCCTATTGAACGCAGCATGTGAGGGGTTAATCGGTTGGATCGGAGGCTAGCTCCAGTCCTGGCCGATACCTTAGGGTGCCAGCTTTAACATACAGCTGTCACACGGCGGTTATGTCGCTGGCTCAGCTCCTGAGCCAGCTCCATCTCCTTCACGTACAATTACGTGGTATTGCGTGAAAACACCATCTCCCATCACGTAACTGTACATGAAAATGCGGGAAGGGGTTCAAATCAATTTGGCGAACCTCTTTGAAAGAGAAAGGGCTTCTCTGTGGATATCCTCCTGCAGGGGATGGTTTCGGCCTTCCTTCCAGGAATCTGAGACAGGAGCCCAAGCGAAAGACCTGCGTGCACCCCATGGGCACCTCCCGGCTCATGCCGCCCCGGTTCTGAAGGTTGTTCGTCGGTGGGGTCTGGAGGCGAGGGAGATCAAGACCATGTCGAGAAAATTTCTTCACAGAAAGGTCTTGTTGACCTGCTTTCAGAAGCTCCTGGCGCTCAGCGACTGCCCAAGTAGAGACCTCAGGGTGGGATTAAAACTTTTAAACTCTGTGAGGATTCCCCAGAAGTTTTAGGATCTGGCTTGGCGCTGCTTCCATGGAGGCTGTATGTAAGGGGCAATCTGAAGTATAGAAACTCAGATGAAAGAGGTTGTCCTCGGGAGGAGTGCGGTGACACGCTGGAAAGCATGGACCATTTATTGCTTCGGTGTCCCTTCAATGCAGGGGTTTACAAACGGGTGGGTGCTTCCATCGGTTGGCCCGGTCTGACCAACCTCTCCTTACGCTGGTTGGGCCTATGGGGCATTCGGAGAACTGGGTGGAAGGATTCATTGCACTTATTTTTTAGTTAGTTTAGTGATCAGGTATTTTTGTGGAACGCACGGTGTTTAGTGTCGACTCAGTTTAAAATCCTCCTGGAGGACGAGGTGTGTAGGAATATCATGGGTGACCTGGTGAAGGTCCGGTCTCTGGACGTTGAGAGACTGGGTGCATCCAAGGCCTCTCGACTTTGGAAGGGCTTTAATTTTAGGGTGCCTTAGGTCGAACCAACCTTTAGGGGGAGGGGAGGGGGTGCCCCTGGGTATTAGACTGGGGGTAGGGGTCTACACCTGGCCATGACACCGTGAAATAGTGATAGGGACAGAATGAGGGACATCAGGAGGGACAGATTAGTTTATAAAGTAATAAGGGATAGAGATAGGGCAAGCTGGATAGGTTTAGCGATAGGGACAAGGGTGGTGGTTGGGGGTGGCTTTGGCCTCTGGGCTGGTGCTCTAGGGGGGCTTTCCTCTCCTTCCCCTCTGTTGATGGGCTGAGTAAGCACAAGTAGGTGTTTGTTTTGAGCTTTTGGAGGCAGAAAAAGGGTTTACAAGCGGCCAAACTTAGGTTTTCGGGTTTATGTATATAGTATGCTATTTGGTTATAGTTATGTGTCTGTTATGATTTGTATGGTGTATAGGTGTATGCATGGGTTTGTGTGAATGTTGAGGTAAGATGGGCAGTAGATAGGTGGGGGGCCTGGGGTTGTGCCCAGCCTTATTCTTTACTACGTGAACGTGAAGAGGACATGTGACGTTGGATCAGGCTGGGTCGGTGTGTTGGGTGTTGGGGGCCAGCATCTGAACTATGCGGACATGGGAGGACATGAGGCGTGATGCTGGTCAGGGGAGGTGATGGGTGGTGATGAAAAAGATAGTATGTATAAGGTTAGGCATGAATATGGATAAGTTAAATTAAATTTTTAAAAAAAAGAAATATCTAAAATAAAAAATCATTTAAAAAAAAAATTCATTATTTTTTGGGGGTTTGTACTTTTTTTTCATTTACATGGTGCACTGAAGTAAGTGCACCATGGGATGGTAATTTTTTCTTTTTTAGAGTTTATTATTATTATTTTGTTGTTTCTATTATTAGTGTGATTATTATTCATTTTGTTTTATATATGTGGTGATTTTGGTTTTTAGGGGGCCATTGGTTGGCACAAGGTTATAAGAGTATGTTATAATAAGTATGCTGTATATAGTGTTATAGTTATGTTTCCTTGGGGTTGGGGGGTATAGGTGTGTGTATGAATGAGTATGGGATTATAGTTATGTATGCATGGGGATGTATGTAAGAATGGCCAGGCTGGGTAAATTAATTTTGATGTACAGAAATGTACATACATTTTTTTTTGTTGTGTTTTGCAAATATTGTATATTTTGTAATGTTTTATATTTTTCTATTAAAAGAGTACCAGCAGTGACTAATGAGGAGGAAAGTTGTGTCTGAGTGCTGCTGCTGTGTCTGATCTGTGAGGACCACACCCAGGATTGAGGGAGTTTCCTTTTTTCACCAGCCCAGGTTCATCACACCTGCCTGGGCTAAGGAAACGTCCGTGAAGGAGGCTCCATTCATACATGGAGCCTCAGACCTCTACCCCCTTGAGCATGCAGGGGGGGGTAGAGGGTCTTCCCAACCTGTTGGGAAGGTGCAGCCAGCATCAGGGGTGAGAAGGTCATCCTGTGGAAAGATCTGTGCGGCCCCCCCCTGATGCTGGGGCTCTGGAAGGAGTCGAGAGGAGAGACGTGGAGGAGGAGATGGAAGTACGCCCAGGTGGAGGCCCAGGAGAAGGCCCAGGAGAAGGCCCAGCAAGGCAAGATACCCGACCCAGGGACCAGAGTACGGTCGAGGAGGGGGGCTACTGCGGTCGGGGAAGTCGGTGGAAACCTTCAGCTCCCGCCTAGCTGCCCGACTGGAAGAATAGCGGGACCTCGGTAAGTCCCTGCGGCGGCTACGGGAAGATCTGGCAGTCGCCAGGGGACGAGCCGCGAAAACAACAGGCGCCAAGAGGTCCCGGTATAGTCTCCAGGTAAAACAAATTCTGGAGGAAGTCAAGGCGGTGAAGGAAAGGAGATTTCGGGGAGAAGCTGGAGAATGACGAGAGGTTTTCCCTGATGGCGTCCCCCACGCAATGTAACCAAACCCCCTGCAAAGGGGAAGAAAGGAAAAATGGAGAGGCTGCTAAAAGTGCAGAGGCGTCGGAGGCTGCAGAAAAGGAAGCCAGGATTACAGAGGCCGCAGAAGTGGAGGCCGCAGAAGTGGAGGCCGCAGAAGTGGAGGAGAGTGTGGAGGTGGAGAGGATGCCAATCCGGGAGGAGACGAAGACGGGCTCGGAGGCCCACTGGGAAGGCAGTAATGGAGGGGCAAATGGGGAACTTTCTTGCAGCCAAGGTGTACAAAACTTTGAATCGGGCAGTGAGCAGCCCCCGGGGGTTGCTCACGCAAATACGGCTGCAGGAGTCCCCAGTGTCCCTCCAGAACATTTGTTTTGGAGCTCATTGCCACCGGAGGAGGACAGAGTGCAAAAGAAAAAGCTATGGAAGATAAGACGGAAGAAGACAGGTGGGGTATCCTATAAGTATTCCTACCTGTCTTCCTTGCATTCTGGACCAGGTGAGAGCTCGGTTCGGGACGCAAGCCCTGCAAATCCCCCAGCTTCGGCCTCTACAGTGGGGTCGGAGCGGGAAAGCGGACAGAATAAAATGGTGTCGGTTCTACTCAATGTGGCCAAGATGGCGCCGGACGCCGTCTCCTGTAAAGGAGGCGGTGCAAGCGGCCAAGAGGCGTTAGGGGGCGTATCCCAGTGTCCGGTGTATGGGGAACCTCAGAAGCCGGCCTTTGGTCCAATATCCTATGATGACAGATGAACCAACACATGGATGCAATGGTAAGTTTGGTTTCCAGGTTCTGGGTTGTCCCTGGGTACAACAACACTGCTACCCGATATGTGCAGACATGTCTTCTCTGTGCCGGCCATAACACAGGGAGAACAGTAAAAGCCCCCGAGAAGCATACCGCAAGGCCATTGTACCCATTGCAGCGACTGCAGATTACATACAGCTACAAAAGGTTGGTAGGTATGAATATGTCCTTGTCTGTGTTGATATCTTTTCAGGATGGCCTGAAGCATGATGTGTGGCAACAGCCAATGCAAAAACACGGCTAAGAAGCTGCGCAATTAAGTGATATGTACGTCTGGTGTTGCAGAAACCATAGAAAATTATCCAGCTACACATTTTACAGGGGAAATATTTAGAGAAGTAATGTCAGCATTAAACATTGAACACACGTTCCATAAACCCCATCACCCCCAGCGTAGTGGGGCTGTAGAAAGAATGAATTGGTACACTGAAGTTAAAAATTCAAAAGGCAATGTCTGAGACAGGAAAAACATGGACAGAATGCCTTCTAATAGCGTTACACTCAGTCAGAGTCACTCCAAACAGAAAGATCTTACTGCATTTGTGGGAGCACTGAATAAAAATAGAATTTCTTTGTATTATCGTGTTTATGGTTCCCTTCCAGATCCAGATTTCCTTGCAGGGTCTCTTTATGTTAAGCCCAGAGATTGGATAATGGTAAAGACACACGTCTGGATAACTCTTGAGCCCGGATGTAACGAACCGTATCAAGCCAGCTGACCATTTCCACTTCGGTAAAACTTGAAGGGAAAGCTTCCTGGATATTTACCGGTCACTGCAAGAAGGTTCTGAACCCCGAGGCTTCATCATTGTAACCTATCTTTTACTCCAATGTATTACATCCTTAAATCCCAAAGGAGAATTGAGACAAGATTATCAAATATCATCAGACTGTCGTAAAAAATGACTAACTTGTGTCCGATGATTGGAACTTGACATTGTACGATTACCATATGTGGACGAATGTCAGCGTCCCTCATACAATAGTAGGGCATGTTTTTGACCCTTGATGGGTGGTCAACATTACTAAAAGAGTGCATCCGTGGATGATGGACTACAGATAAGGAATCCCAGGAAATTGGAAAGGGGTCAATATGATGGCACTTAAGCTGGGAGATACTACTAGTAGTGAATTGAAAATTAGCTTTCAGAAGGCCTCAGGTTATCTAGGCTGTCACATGCCACATTCAAATGACTGTTTAGGTTGGTATGTGCATGATTAAGCTTGTGGATGGGCATAAAATTTTACGAAAAGAGAAAATACCACCTGTACCCAAAGGGGAGCTATTCCTGATCTTGGGGATAATTCTAATCAAAGTGATCCTTCCATATACAGACAGGAAAGATATCATAGCCCCATGGGTAACAAGACTAGTGAACCCTGGTGCCTTTTCCATAATTCACTAAGACTTGTGGAATTAGCAGATATGATGGTACATCATAGGAGTGGCGCCTTTAAGCTTCCGGATGATATCTATATAGTGTGGTAATAATGCATATAAATGGATACCTATGGGAGCAGAAGGAACCTGTACATTAGCTAGACTCCAGTCAGCCACATGGGTATGGGAAGATAATGATTATCCTTACAGTAACATATCAAACCATATGTTGTTCAAGAGGGAAGCTAACCCGAGTAAGGCTAAATCCCTAGTATATGTTCCCTGGCAAGAAAAGTTAGGCCTATCACTCATACTAGTAGGGCTATCTGTAAGAAATGCACATAATATTGAAAAGCTTGCTGACTTATTTGACAATATTACAGAATATGTTTTTGATGCTTTAAATATAACTAGCACATTTACCAGTCAGCTTATCTTAGTAACTATCCAGCATGCTGTAGTCCTGGACTATCTCATACCATCCCAAGGCGGTATGTGTCAGATAGTAGGCCCTGCCTGCTGCCATTATATAGAACCCTCTGGCCTGTTGCAAGTCACGTATGATATCGAGCAGGATAATAACTCTCAGGATAACTGGAATTCAGATTTGCTTAGTTGGCTAAACCCAGCTAACTGGTTTAAGGGAATAGGTTCCGTTTTATGGAATATTACATAGGTATTTATTATAGGAATACTGATTTATTTGATTGTCAAACTAATTTTTTTATGCTGATGACGGAGTGTTGTAATGGTTATAAAAACCCAACGCAGATTAAAGTTCTATGTGTAGAAAAAGGAGAAACATTGGGACATAAAATAACTTCTACATCCCTGCTTCCAGTAACAGTTCCCACGCCTCAATTCATCAAGGATGATGGATGGATATGCGCCTACTGTGATGGATGAAACCCCTCTCAGGTCGACATATGTGTCCATCGTGGTGGTGTTAGGAAAGAATCAGATAATTAGGAATAGATTTGTGTGGCCAGGAACACCCCACTATTAGGTAAATGATTTACAGATGATCTGTGGGAAAGGATCTCAAGGCAAGTTTGATGATCCCACTGTTTATGTGGCTACCCGTGTAATCCGTGATATACCTGTAAAGGATCTGCCAGACACAGCTTCTGTGTCGACGCCCGTGGGTAATCAGTCTGCACCTGCTCCTATGTCTGATAGAGTGACTCGATCTGCTACCACTCAGGCTGGTAGGCTCAGGAGTGGGAGAACCTATCACAGCAAGGCCAGACGGTTCTAGCTCCCGCCCTCGGTCTATTTATACCTGCATTTCCTGCTTGTCTTTGCCTGTGATTCTTTCCTGTTTCCTGGCTCTGCTGCTCCTACTATTATTATTGAGCTTGCTTCATTTTGACCCTGGCTTTACTGACTACGCTCCTGCTCTGCGTTTCCTGGTTTGACTCGGCTTGTTCACTACTCCTGTTGCTCACGGTGTTGCCATGGGCAACTGCCCCATTTCCCTTAGCTTCTGTGTGCCCTTGTCTGTTTGTCTGTCGTACACATATTGAGCGTAGGGACTGTCGCTCAGTTGTACGCCGTCGCCTAGGACGGGCCATGCAAGTAGGCAGGGACTGAGTGGCGGGTAGATTAGGGCTCACCTGTCTGTCTCAATACCCCGTCATTACAATACCACAGTTTCAGCTGTAACTCATGATAGGTAGATTCCCCAATCTAATGGACACCATACTAGGTTAGGAAGGGATAGGAGGATCCGAGTTTTCACCTTCAGAGGATATCGGTTCCCATAGGCATAGAATAGTTGGATGCAGTATTTTGTCAAAAAGAGGGGAACTGTCAGTAATAAATCTAATACCTGTTAGATTTATTTTGTATTAATATTATCAATACAAAATGACTGCATTATATTGTTTGAGATATGTATTAGATGTGTATTAGATATGTTTTTAATCTTCTCTTAAATGAATGCATTCCTTATCCCCTAAGATAGGGTAAAGATGACATCATCTGGCATTCCAAACAGATGAGTACCAGGAAGAAAGTCATTACCTTATATGGAAGTATTGTTGCGTGTATACCTATATGTACTTGGCATCATCTGATTGGTTGTGTCTTAAGTGAAAGCATGAACCTATAAATAAAGGCTCCGTCTACAGCCATTTTAGATTTCTATACATCAAACCATTGTATGTGCAATCTCTCCCGATCGGTCATTTTTGTAAATATGAATAAATCCTGGACAAATTCTGGTATGGAGAAAAGGAACTCAAGAGTGATGGGGATTAATTTCACAGTGGGGCATATGTGAGCTGGGCAAAGTACATCAGGGGCATAGTCAGATGGTATAATAATGGGGTAAAAAAAAAAACAATAAAATAATCCATAGATGTGTGTTATGCTGTGACACAATCCTTTCTGCACAGGCCGGTGTCGCACTGATATATGTCCTTCCTTATCCCCCTTTTGGTCCACACTCGGCACCTTTGCAGTTTGGGGAATTTTGCTGGGAAGTGTTGTCCTGGTATAATGTGTTTGGGCCTTCCCCTTCCTGGCTCCCTAATTTTAGGCCCTTGATTCTTTGCCTCTTAAAATCGAAGAAATGTTCCCCTCGGGCTTGCACAACTGCATATATTTTATTTCCTGACTTATTGGAGCCTTGACTAATTTTATTTTTTGATAGATGCAGTGGTATGAGGGCTGTTTTTTGTGGGACAAGCTGTAGTTTGTATTGGTACCATTTTGGGGTACATGCGAATTTTTGATAATATTTTATCTAATTTTTTGGGAGGCAAGGTGACCAAAAACCGCAATTCTGGCATAGTTTGTTTAGGGTTTTTTTTATACAGCGTTCACCATGCATTATAAATTACAGAAAAAAATGTGAAAAAAATCCTCCAGCTCACCTTGTCACAAGAAGGGTATGGGAATCAGCACACGGATCCTCGTGTCGGCACACGCAAGAGATACTTCATAAGCAGGGGAGTTGGATCCAGCGCTGAGAGTGCAATTTCACTAGGTCCTTAGTCATGGCTTGTGGTAACACCACAAGCCATGACTAAGGACCTAGTGAAGGTCTGAAACGCGTAGGCTACCGCCTATCTCTCTTCTTCTCTCTGTACTTTGGACGATACCCACTTGTCACTAACCATTGCTCGTAGCTTCTCTGCTACGATTTTAACCAAGACAAAATAAAACTTGGGAACAGATTCCCGTTTTAACAGAAATTGCACTCTCAGCGCTGGATCCAACTCCCCTGTTTATGCATTATAAATTACATGTTAACTTTATTCTGCGGGTCAGTACGATTCCGGCGAAACCAAATTTATAGCACTTTTTTATGTTTTACAAATTTTTGCACAATAAAATTACTTTTGTAAAAATAATGTATTTTTTCTGTCGCCAAGTTGTGAGAACCATAACTTTTTAATTTGTTTGTCGATGGAGCTGTATGAGGGCTTTTTTTTTTGCAA
This sequence comes from Rhinoderma darwinii, assembly GCF_050947455.1. Classification (NCBI taxonomy): domain Eukaryota; kingdom Metazoa; phylum Chordata; class Amphibia; order Anura; family Rhinodermatidae; genus Rhinoderma; species Rhinoderma darwinii. The sequence goes on along the minus strand of NC_134691.1, from coordinate 44,081,273 downwards.
GACGAGCTATAATTTTTATAGGTATCATTTTTGGGTACATGCGACTTTTTGATCACTTTTTATTCCAATATTTGTAGGTCAAAGTGACCAAAAAACAGAAATTCTGGTATAGATTTTATGGTTTTTTTACCACGTGGAATAAATAACATAATATTTTTATAGTTCAGGCTGTTACGGTCGCGGCGATACCAAATATGTGTGGTTTATTTATTTTTAAAAAATAATAAAGGCCTTGATAAGGGAAAAGGACGATTGTATTTTATTTTATTACTTGAAACTTTTTTGACACTTTTTTTAAGTTCCACTAGGGGACCTGAAGGTCCAACTGTCTGATTTTTTTTTTTCTAATACATTGCACTACCTATGTAGTGCAATGTATCAGATCTGTCAGTCATTCACTAACAGCAAATCGATTAAGCTTCGCCTCCGGGCGGGGCCTAATCGGCTTACATAATAGCAGAGCAGGAGACCATCGTTAGGCTTCCTGTTGCCATAGCAGCAGTCGGCGGCCCTGCGATTGCAGGGCAGGGCTGCCGATCTGCCGCCAACCACAAGGATGCAGCGATCGCTGCATCTAAGGGGTTAATGGCAGGGATCGGAGCTTCCTCCGGTTCCTGCCGTTACAGGTAGATGTCTGGCCACCAGAGGGAGTACTTCCCAGAATTACAGCAAGGTGAATAAGGTAAAGCAAGCTGACTCACAGCTGCTGTAAATGTGTAAGGGAATCTCACCCCCTCCCTATTTTTGTCTACAAGCAAGGAAAAGGTGTCTTCAAATTGCTAAGCATTGTCCGGCTCCCATTTTGGGAGTGATTGTACAATGCAGCTGGTAGACGCTATAGGACACACCAAAAGGCTAAGGGTATGTTCACACGCTTAATAAAAAACGTCTAAAAATACGGAGCTGTTTTCAAGGGAAAAAAGCTCTTGATTTTCAGGTGTTTATTAATCAAACTTGCTTTTTTCGCTGCGTTTTTTACGGCCGTTTTTGGAGCTGTTTTTGTATAGAGTCAATGAAGAACTGCTTCAAAAATGCACCTCTTTTTCGTGGGGCGTCTTTTTACGTGCCGTTTTTTGAAAATAAGGCGTAAAAAAATGCCCCGTTGGAACACAACGCCGTATTTCCCATTGAAATCAATGGGCAGATGTTTGTGGGCGTTCAGCTTCTGATTTTTCAGCCGTTTTTTGAGACGTTTACTGCCCGAAAAGTGTCTGAAAACACTACGCGTGCACATACCCTAAAAATGATGAAAGTGAAGTGAATGACTTTTCAATTGACAGGTTCACATGGCGTGTATTTGGCGTGATTTTTTTGGTGCATTTTACGTACCAAAGACTGCATCAAAAAACGCTTGATTGCACTTATCATTTACATAATTGGTAAAGTGCGCTGTTAGTATATACAACCCGCTTTTTTAGACACGTGTTTTTAAAAAACGCGCTGTGTAAATATAGAAGTGTCGAGTCAATTACTATGCACGTAAAACACGCCAAATGTTCCCATAGTCAATGGGAGTCCTAATTATTCGCCAAAATGCACACACAAAATGCGTCAAAAAACACGCAAACAAGGTGGCAAATGCTTGATTAAGCTTCCCATTTATATCAATGGGAAAACGAGCCGTTAATTCTTTATGCAAGCGTTTTAAAATATAATTTTGCATAAAAAGATCAGTGGGGGGAGGGTTGTGTGTGGCACAGCTGCATGTTTGGGGGGATTTGTGTGTGTGAGTGTGGTGGGGGGTGCTTGTCGCTGATTCTTCAAAACACCTGATAAGCGGCTATGAAGGATCAGCGGCGCCCTTGCATACTCCGTTGCACAAAAATAGGACACAGCTCTTCTGCGCACACTACGCACACACACAGCTCTGCTATACACACAGCTCTGCTACACACACACACACACACACACACACACACACACACACACACACACGCACACACACATGCACACATATCTCTGCTACACACACACAGTTCTGCTACACACACGGCTCTGCTACACACACAGCTCCCATACACACACATAGCCTTTGCTACACACACAGTTCTGCTACACACACACAGCTCTGCTACACACACACACATACAGCTCTGCTATACACACACACACACACACACACACACACCTACATACACACAGTTACAGCAAGTGTGCGGGGGTGGCCACGAGGGGGGGTGTGTGGCAGGGGGGCCGCGAGAGACAGACATGGACAAACACCTTACCTGCAGTGCTGCCGGTCATCCTAATGGCGCCGGCTTTCCACCTACAAACCAGCTTCTATGCTTGGTCGCTCTGAACTGTGCCTGCGCAGTACAGAGTGACATAGCAGAAGCAGAGGATACAATGAACGAGAGCCGTATACACTCTAGCTGCCGTATTCCATCTGTGTATGTGTTAATAAAAAAAATTTTTATGTGAAAAAATAAATAATGTCAATATAATATTTTATTAAATAAAAACACATAAATTAATAATAATAAAAAAATCATGACACTGTCCCTTTAGGGTATGTTCACACGCAAACTCAAAAACGTCTGAAAATATGGAGCTGTTTTCAAGGGAAAACAGCTCCTGATTTTCAGACGTTTTTTAAGCCACACTTGATTTTCGCTGCGTTTTTCACTGCGTTTTTTTACGGCCGTTTTTGGAGCTGTTTTCAATAGAGTATATGAAAAACGGCTTCAAAAACGTCCCAAAAAGGGACATACACTTCTTTTCCGCTGCTGTTATTTTACGCGGCCGTTTTTTCAAAACGGCCGCATAAAAAAACGGCCCATCGTAACAGAACGCTGTTTTTTCCATTGAAATCAATGGGCAGATGTTTGGAGGCGTTCTGCTTCCAAAAATAAGCCGTGTAAACATACCCTCAAGGGTTTAATGCCGGGGATCTAAGCTAATTTCGGTCCCCGCCATTACAGCCGGATGTCAGCTGTAATACACAGCTGAAATTCGGCGATGATGGCACCGACTCGGCTTCTGAGCCGGTGCCATCCATTTGTCGTATGAATACGGTAAAATACAGGAAGCACTGGCTTTCCATGACGTATCCATACGACAAATGTTGGGAAGGGGTTTATATTGAAAAATGATATCAATAAAAACAAACAATCACTTCCATTAAAAAAGTGGGGCAGGCCAGCATGTTTTTCAGCAAGGTTTTTTTCGCTTTAGGATTTTGTATGTGTAATTCAGTGTTCACTCAATGGTTAAATGGGTAAAGTTATTTCACTCAGATAAGCTCCTTAGGCTGAGTTCACACATAGCGGCCACAGCACGGTGATGTGACCAATAAATTGCGCCCACATGCGATTATACCACAAAAATTGCACTTTTTTTTAATGACTGTTAATGGCAGCGCGGTTTTTCAGGTAAAATTGCTGTTTTGCTGTCAAACCACGACACAATCCACAATCCACAGCCTATTAAACTTACATGAGTGAAATATTTTAAACTTTTGAGTGAACGCTGAATTGCACATACAAAGTCCTGAAACCAAAATAATAACTTTGTCGAAAAGCTCGCCATCCGCCAATCAGCTGCGCTGTGGATGCTACGTGTGAACGCAGCCTAAAGCTTGTATCTCCATGAGCAGTCTTTTATGCCCATCATTTAATCATTATATACTGTCAGTTTTGTCAATTTGGAGAAAAACGTTTTGGAAAAAACATGTTACAGACGCGGTCAGCCACATCATTGACAAATTAAACCCATATGACAAGCCATACAATATAATGAGCACTGCTGATATAATGGTCATGCTAAAAAGTAATCCCCACACAACATACTTAGACCCCCAAGCCTCAAGAAAACATGAAGCTCCTTTCAGATGGTTACACACATTATAACATGTTTTTAGCATGACATTTTCTTGCTGTGTCTCAGGGTGTTCTTCAGTACATGTATCACTATCCTCTAATACATCTATTTGATTCGCTATGTCTTCCGGGAGCACACAGTTGTTATGTGACATGCGTTGCCTGGTGGGTAAACATTCCATGGGGGTGACACGAGATTCCATTCCTATGTTTTCTGAACTATTTTCCGTTGTTCCATCTCCAGAAGAATCCTGGTTTGCTGTGTCACTTACTAAAGATGTTTTTGTCAGTGCAGAAAATGGTATTAATTTATCTACTAGCCACTCTATAAAAAACATAACTGTGGAGCTTTGAAGTCCCACCATAAAAGATCTAATAACCTGGATTTCGGGTTCATCGATTTCACTTTTTTCTGCGTTGAAAAAAATGATGTTGATGAGCAGACTGCACATGAGAATCACAAAACTACACGAAAGTCTCTGAAATCTGGTCAAAGCTAATGGCAAATTAGTGAGGAAAACGGAAAAACACAAATGTTCTTCTTTGAGCCGGCAAGATAATATAATATAGAAATATTCCGATTTTTCTAGCGGCTGTTGAGTATTCATAGGAGAGAATGATCTATGTATTAATCCATAATGTCTTTCAGCGTCAAGCCAGGTCTGACACACAAAAAACCATTCTTGGTCACTAAACATTTTTTCAATTTTAACTCTGCTTAGGAACCAGCCAGGAGAATTCCCAGTATTATCATGCCATATTCGGATTTTAGATATGTCTCCTAAGGGGTAGCTAGTAGTAAAAATAAATGTATCTATCCCTCCTCGTCTGAATAACTGACGACCAGGGAATGTTAAACACAATACACGGTGGTTTCTCTCTGTGCCCATAATTTCCAAATACACTTTTGCTGTGGTACCAGATCCAAAGCCACTGCCAGTATAAATAGTAACACTATAACGATGTTCATGGTCTGGGCTATTGGCTGGTAACATTATTGCATCTCGGTTTGTCTGGTCACTTATATCTTTTTTTCTCGCCCACATAGACAATCCCAGATAAGTAACGCAAATGACAAGAACAGAAAGCAATGTCACTAAGTTTGACTGTAAAGATCGGACAGTAACTTTCGTTAAATCTATTGGATTAGGCAGAACGAATACTCTGGCTGATAGAAATGTGTGTCTTTTTTTCAGAAAGGGCACATTTCGTCTTTGTGCTTTTGTCAAACCCCCACAAATGCAATGTATCACTGTATTATTTGAAAAATTACCTACTTTACAGTTGCCTTCATTCCAATTATTTCCCATGTCTTCAAAGTCTAAGCAAGCAATATTAAAGATAGATGCGCGCAATAATTTTGTTTTGCGCCAAACAACAAATGTAGTGGTCAGTTCAATTGTAATATTGTGTATGAGCGAGATCTCAGGGAAAGATTCCAATGGAATGCGAATCATTTTGGAATTCCAAGTCTTTATGTTTTCGTCTTCGCTTGTTTTTGCTTGCTCTTCTGAATTAGGAATACGGAAAAATGCAACAGGGTTATTTGTGATATTATCCCCAATGTGAAGTGAAATATCAAAGATGATGCTTTCTGCATAAAAAAACTGCACAAACCACTCTGCCTCCGATGTTTGGTCAACTTCAAAACAAAATATTCCACTTGTTGTTTTATGAACATCTGGTGAAACCCAAATATCAAAAACGGGAGGTATATTCTTTCTTTTCATAATAACATCAACTTGAGTAGGATGTAAATTCATTAACCTTCCTGTATCATCTGGAGCTACCATATAAAACCCAGTTATCACTGTATCAATATCTCTTCCATTTTTTAACCACGGCAGAGGATCCTCCAGGAATTCATAAAACGCATATGTTACAATAGCATCAACAGGTACAGTCCATTCATTATCATGTAATTTTAGGAAAAAAGATGGGAACGTATTCTCTGTTTTTCTATGTGAGCCAGAAAGATCCCATTTTTCTTCTCTTTTTAATGTGATCCTAAAATTATTGGTTACCATGGACGTTTCCGTTTCTCCAGGAACTTTCCCAAATGATACAGCATCTGTCACAGTCTCCAGTACAGATAAAGTGTTCTTAAGCACGTCCACAGATGGAAGAGGTATTTCAGCTGCAAATCTGTCCATCTTTATTAATGAGGCATTCAGAACATTGGACAGGGATTCTAGTATACCAGAGCTTAACTTCTCGCTCTCTACGGAACCAATGATTCCTTTCCTATATTTGGTTAAGGCGACACTAACTTCTCTTAACTTTGTCAATGCAATGTGTTGAGATTTTGTATTCACTTCTTTGGCCTCTTTTGTAAGTTGGCTGATACTTGTGATTATTTGGTTGACAGCCATGATATTTGTGATCATTATACTAGATGACATGTTCAGAAGACTTTCTCTCAATTCACTTCTCTTATCCATCAAAGCTTGTACAAAGGTGTCGGTCTTAAAACTGTTTAAAACAGAGGCTATCATGTATATAAAATGCCCTGTTTTTAAAAAGTCTCCAGTGTCAAGAAAAAATCTCATTGTGGGGTCATGGGCATGGGAAATAAGCTCTTCAATGGATGATTCTTCTGGCTGATCCTCATATGAATTGACCACAGTTACACTTAGGGCTATTTGTGTGTATGAAGAAAGAGCATCGGACACTTGAACATATACGGTCAAAATATAGGAATTATCAGGGGCTCCGATTGGCAGCAACAATGGTGACGTGGAACTGTTATAGCCATCATAAATAATTACACCTAATGAGTTTTGCTGCAATGAACTTATATAACTTACTTTATCTAAAGCTGTTAGAACTTTATAACGTAATGGTAAATTTTTGTCCGAGAATCCTTTACAACTAACAATGAATTTAGTCTGCAAAGCGATGCCAATAGACGGCTCAATATTACAGCTGCCAGCTTTTGGAGGGGAATTAACATAAAATGTGTATTTATAAACCGATGGTGCACCAGTCCAAGTCGTAACTGTTAGATCAAGACTATACCACATATCTGCAATATCTATAAATGCTGAAGCCATGAAGGACATGTAGGCAATAGACCTTCCAGTAGTGGTCTTTGCCTTCCAGTCAAAGCTCAATTCTGTTGAACTCTGACGTATAGACCATTCATACTGGGGCCGGCTTGTTTTACTACAATCAGTGCATTTTCCTGACAAAGAAAATCGTTCAGTTGGAACTAAAATTCTCCGACAATTCTCTATACATTTAACACTGACAGCAGGTGGAGACCCGGGAGCAATGAAAACGGTCTGATCAATATAGGCTGTCCTGTTTGCTTTACTAACAGACAGTCTAAAATGGTAATGTCTGTTGCCTTGTAAGGTTTCAGGCTCCACAGACTGGCTGACAGCACTCGGGTTCACCCATAATAAGCTTATTTGTTCTGACTGACAGCTTTCTCCTGTACTTAGAGTCATAGTCTGGTAATCAGATGCAGTTTTTGAGCAATACCATGAAAATGTCAGCCCTTCAAATGGATCTAGTGAATCTGGGTCATATGAAGAATGCCCGTCAAGAGTCCACTTTTCACTGAAACCAACAGTCCTATAAGAGCCCCCTGAAATGACAGCTATCAAGTCACTCTCCCTTACCTCCACAACAACAGAATCTGTATTGGCACGTGAGGACTCTTCATCATCATCAGCAGTAGCAATGTCAATGGAGACGTTAAAAACATAAAACCCATAATTTAAAGAAAACTCTGGAATTTCAATATTGTTTTGATTTACTGCTAATACTTGTGGCAATTGTAAATAGTTATCCCAGACTGGTGTGTCAGATTCTGAGGAAACGCTATAGATTCTCCACAAGATATTTACCCCGTGCATGGCAGAGCAATTTACTTGTATGGCTACAAAAATGGAAAGACGTGCTCCTCTTGTTGACACTATAATTGCTGGATGTGCAGGTCTTTCTATGTGGAATTCATCTATCTGACAGAAGACTTTGTAGCAGTATACCGAGGTCTCTAATACTTTCCTGTCATGTCTGCCATACACAGCTTTTAGGACAACAGGCTTCACTCCACTTCTAGTAAAGTTCACCTTGGCTACAAAGCCTGCATACTACCTGGGGTTGAATGGTAGGACAATGCCTGGTATGAATGATGCTGCATTGGAAACCTTATCTGTATAGGTGTATGTTGTATTGCTGAACAGGTAGTTTTTTTTAGACCCATATAGTTCTAGTATAAAGGTCCATTCACACTGTAAAGATGGATGTTGAAATGGTATAAACCAAACTATGTATATGGATGTATACAGTAATGAAGATCCACTACTGAACAGGTGAACCTCCAGACCCGTATCATTTAAAGACTTATACAAAAGGCTTTTTCTGTTTAAATACACGGCTACTGTGAGAGAGAATTTTTCTGTATCTACAAACTTAAGCTGGAACAAATATACAAAACTTTCCTGTTGAAGGAATATAAAGTGGTCGCTGCCATTCATGTCCTCTTTATTCTCAGATGAGAAGTGCAGGCCACTTGTTTGACTAAAGTAGTAGGTGTTGCTTTTTTTAATACTAGGGTTTAGTTTTACAGAGAATGAAGATTTAAGGTTGACGGTCAAGGCAACATCACCTTTGGTGTACAAAAAATCCCCATTGACTTTTCCTATTTTGCTCCCATTGGTTAAGAAATGTGCGACTGCAAATCCATGTCCACTAGTACTGAAAGGTGATGAACAAAACACGGTGTTAATTGCAGATTTGGTGAAGGCCACATCCCAATTCCCTATTCTATTTTCATCTGTGAGCTGAAAGGCAGACACTTTATTTGTCAATTGCTCAAACATCCAAGAAAGTTTTACCTCAGTGTTAGGGGGAAGTAGGGGAGAGGTGGCCCTCAGTACATACAGCAGAGCCCGTTCAACTTCTATAGACACCACCAGCTCGGGCATCATGTTATTTTGGAGAGTAAGAGAAGCCACATATTTTCCCACTTTGCTATATCTAACATGGACCTTGTAGTTGTAGTAGGTAGAACAGTAGTCACGTAGACCTGCCGGGTAAGCCGAGTCTTCAATCTCTGTGTGGTAATTGCTTGGTATAACAGTCGCTGCCTCACCTTGCCTGCTGGAAAATTCATATTTCCAGGCACTGCTCTTCATCTTGGCACACCAACCAAAATATACAAGTTCATACTGCTGAATGGGGGATGGGGGACTGAAGAAGAACTTGACATCTTGTTTGTACAACGTAATGGTGGTTTTCTTGTGAATACAAGTAGGTAAAGAGCAGGTGGGACTGATGCAATGTACAGTGACTGTATCATCAACAGTGGTGGAGACTTTTATGGTGCCAGACCAGGCCAATGTATCAAATAGTTTTTCTCTATTTCTGTGCCAGGCACAATTTGGTGGGGGGCCATTCACATCCACTGTAGAAGTTGGGTCAAATGTAAATTCAGTCTCTGATTTCCAAATGCAACTGACCTGTGTCTCGTTGTCCTTCCGTGTGTAGACCCTGTCTGAGGGGTCTGAGCATAGGACCCTTATTGGACTTTCTTTTATCGCCTGGCCCAGAGCAATTGTTACAATAATGCTCCCGATGATAATTGTCATGAACATTATCAATAATAGTTATTGTATAAATGTAGGAAGAAAACAACCACTGCTTCTTCAGCATTCACCATCAGCCAAATATGGCAGGTACCAACGGTTTCTAACTGACTGCAGGATTCAAAATGCAAGCAGCAACCTGATTGGTTGCTATGGACAAGTCTTCCACATTTCCTGTAACAGTTATTTTAACCCTTTCTTTTTTTTTCTTTTTTTTTTAAATCTTTATTATTTTCCGTAAAAAAAACAAACACATATAAGTATAGAATACATAATATATCAGACATTGAATAAGGTTACTCCGAATACAGTACTATACAATTACATAAATACACAACTTTTGCACAACTTGTTTCAGACGATAGATTATAATTAGTAGCAAAATTCATATTGGTAACTTCTAGCAGGAGGATAATACCAGTTATAGCATATCCTGATAGTGCTGGGGGTAACTGCATTGCACAGACCTCTGTCAGACGTCTAATTCAGGTCACCTTGTTCTTACCTCTGATATTATTATTGATTTAACAAAACCCCCTATAAGTGAATACTTCTAATACAACGTCAGAAAACTATGACCAGCTATGTGTCACAATCACAGAAACCTAATAAATATGGAGTCCATCTGTGATCTAGACCGTGAGGAATCCCATTATATAGTTGTGTATTACACTGCCCAACTTATTACCCCCCACCCCCTACAACTACACCCCTCCATACTTTCACATAAAAAGACAAAAAAAATCATGTATAAAAATCTCCACTACCCTACCGTCCTGCACCCCCAGTCACTATATTATACTCCTCCTGGGGCATATTCCGAGATGCCCATCTATCCCAACATCTTTTACAGCCTCTCTCTGAGGATGGAGAAATCGGAATATCTGACCCTCATCTCAATTACCGGAGCCTCTTTCCTTATTCAGTTTTTCACAATTCACTTCCTAGCATAGAATTAGGGACATTCACACGAGCATGTCTGATTTCTGTGCACAAAAATCAGATCCTATTTCCTGCATTTCATGTTCGTGTGCCCTCAGTGTGCTTTGCGTGTGCCATCCGTTTTCACCTCCGTGATTATCCTCTACAAGCACTCCCTTTTCTATTTTTTTTTTATTTCTCTGCATTTCTTAGCAACTGATGCATGAAACACGCACAGCACACGGATATCATCCGTGTGCTGTCCGTGTTGTTAACGCACCAATAGACCTCAATATTTGACAACGTCTGCAGAAACGGACCAATAAAGGATATGCACTGAGTTTCACGCAACGGACACCCGCTGCGTGAAAATTCATGCATGTCTGAATAGCTCCATTGAAATGCATTTGTTCGTGTGCGGTCAATTATTTAAACGGACAGCACACGGACGAGGATCACACTCTTCTGAATGAGCTAAAAGTCACCACTCTGTTTTTAATCCGTCTTCCAATTAGTCCTATAGGTAGAACCTATAAAAATAGGTAGAAATTGTTTATACTGCAATAAGGGGCCTTTTTCTATAATATATGTAAATTGTCCGATTCCTCCTCCCCACATCTCAGGCACCCTGAGTCCCTTAGTGCAGTGGTCCCCAACCACCGGGCCGCGGACCAATACCAGGTCGTGGATAATTTGATACCGGGCCGCGGTATCCGCCACGGTGGCTGCAGGGAATACCGGGTGAAAAGCCGCACCAAACTGTGGTGCAGTTTTTCGCCTGGAATGTCCATTGCGGAAAACTGCAGCATTTAGCCGGCCTGCTAGCTGGCCAGCCCCCTGGGATGACATTTCATTCCAGGAGACAGCTGCAGCCAGTGATTGGCGTCTGACGTCATCAAGGCCGGCCTCCTGGGATAACGTTTCATCCCATGTGACCACTGCTACAGCCTGTGATTGGCTGCAGCGGTCACATGGGATGAAACGTCTTCCCAGCATGCTCGCCTGGAGGAAGAAACACAGACTTCTGGGTAAGTATAAGATTGTTTTTTTCTGAGTTGTGTTTTTTTGTGGTGGAATCGATGCGATTTCGCCCTAATGAACGCAACAACTGCTATTTGTTGTGGGTTTCACCTCCCGGTTGAATTCCCCATTGAACCCGCAACAAATAAGCAGTAAATAGAATTGACTTGCTGCGGAATAAAACTGCACCGCATGACAATTTCTGAGCATTTGTCGGCTCAGTATTTACGCAGCATGTGGATGAGATTTGTTCCATCTCATCCACTTTGCTGCTACTGTATTATGCTTCTGATATTTCGCAAAACAAATGACGCTGCGGAAAATCCGCAGTAATTACGCGACGTGTGATCTCATCCTAAAAACGTTTCCAACTTTACTTTATTTCCATCTAATTGCAGTCTGCAGGGTGTTTTGTGATGCGTGTGATCCAACCAACACCCCCCGCCCCCCCGCGTGCGCCGATCCGTGGAAAAATTGTCTTGCATGAAAGTGGTCCTTGGTGCAACAAAGGTTGGGGACCGCTGCCTTGTTGGGCACATTTAGGTCAATTTTCCAGGGGAATAATAAAACCTATGTATGGTATAGAATGGAGAGAGTCTTTGTGCTGAATTTAAAGCCATATGTTTAATCCCTGATATAATCTCTTGTCAGCTTCTATCTTCCAATTCTCCTACTACTCCTGACTACCTTTTTTTTTTTTTATTAAATGGGGGAACTTTATCAATTTCTGACTAAGTAATTTTTTATAACATTTTGCTATCAATCCTTTCTCGTTGATCGGCGCTCGTTTACACGACCCAGGATGGGCCGTGTAAAACCACCTTAAGTGCGTGGGTCAGCTGCAGATTAAAGAATGATGCTCGATTAGTAAGATTATATTTTTCAATATAATTTTACGTCGATTTTTACGTTGTTTTGACAGAATCAATAGCGCAGTCGACTGCGCTATTGATTCCATCAAAAAAACGGAACCCGTTCACAACGGTGACAAACGGAAACCATTAGCAAAGTTTCCTTCACTATTGAGATCAATGGTGATGCAAACGAAAGCTAAGGTTTACATTTGCCTTTCCGTTGGGGGGTTAAACCCACGGAAACCTTCAACGGAAGGGCAGCGCTCATGTGAACAGGTTCTTATTTATTTATTTATTTATTTAGTTGTATTTAAAAGTTTTAAATGTTGATGGATAATAAAATTGGCTGCTGTGGCCTTTGAAAACCAAAAGTAGTTGTATTTATATGGTTGTATTCGAAAGGGGTGATAAGGGTTTATCCAAGGATATAGAAAATCCTAAATAATTGTAAGCGGGGGGGGGGGGATTTAATGGTTAGCGGAAGGTTGAATAGTCTACAATCCCTTCAGTCAGGGGTTTTGTTTTTTTTGGAGGACAAGTTGTAGTTTCTACACGTACCATTTTGGGGGAGGCATACACTAGTATGGTACTGAAATGTCCTAAATCCGAGTCATTTTTGTTGTGGATGTGCCATAGGTGTGCAGCAGATCTTCATGAGGATTAGCCACATGTCATTCAATAGGACTAACCTTCAGATTTTCTGTGTGGATATAATGCTCCTCCCAATGTATAAACATATATATGTATAAACATATATATATTCTATATATATATATATATATATATATATATATATATATATATATATATATATATATATATATATATATATATATATACACAGTGAAGGAAATAAGTATTTGATCCCTTGCTGATTTTGTAAGTTTGCCCACTGTCAAAGACATGAACAGTCTCAAATTTTTAGGCTAGGTTAATTTTACCAGTGAGAGATAGATTATATAAAAAAAAAAAATGAAAATCACATAGTCAAAATTATATACATTTATTTGCATTGTGCACAGAGAAATAAGTATTTGATCCCCTACCAACCATTAAGAGTTCAGCCTCCTCCAGACCAGTTACGCGATCCAAATCAACTTGGTGCCTGCACTAAAGACAGCTGTCTTAAATGGTCACCTGTATAAAAGACTCCTGTCCACAGACTCAATTAATCAGTGTGACTCTAACCTCTACAACATGGGCAAGACCAAAGAGCTTTCTAAGGATGTCAGGGACAAGATCATAGACCTGCACAAGGCTGGAATGGGCTACAAAACCATAAGTAAGACGCTGGGTGAGAAGGAGACAACTGTTGGTGTAATAGTAAGAAAATGGAAGACATACAAAATGACTGTCAATCGACATCGATCTGGGGCTCCATGCAAAATCTCACCTCGTGGGGTATCCTTGATCCTGAGGAAGGTGAGAGCTCAGCCGAAAACTACACGGGGGGAATTTGTTAATGATCTCAAGGCAGCTGGGACCACAGTCACCAAGAAAACCATTGGTAACACATTACGCCGTAATGGATTAAAATCCTGCAGTGCCCGCAAGGTCCCCCTGCTCAAGAAGGCACATGTACAGGCCCGTCTGAAGTTTGCAAATGAACATCTGGATGATTCTGAGAGTGATTGGGAGAAGGTGCTGTGGTCAGATGAGATTAAAATTGAGCTCTTTGGCATTAACTCAACTCGCCGTGTTTGGAGGAAGAGAAATGCTGCCTTTGACTCAAAGAACACCGTCCCCACTGTCAAGCATGGAGGTGGAAACATTATGTTTTGGGGGTGTCTCTCTGCTAAGGGCACAGGACTACTTCACCGCATCAATGGGAGAATGGATGGAGCCATGTACCGTCAAATCCTGAGTGACAACCTCCTTCCCTCCACCAGGACATTAAAAATGGCTCGTGGATGGATCTTCCAGCACGACAATGACCCGAAACATACAGCCAAGGCAACAAAGGAGTGGCTCAAAAAGAAGCACATTAAGGTCATGGAGTGGCCTAGCCAGTCTCCAGACCTTAATCCCATCGAAAACTTATGGAGGGAGTTGAGGATCCGAGTTGCCAAGCGACAGCCTCGAAATCTTAATGATTTACAGATGATCTGCAAAGAGGAGTGGGCCAAAATTCCATCTAACATGTGTGCAAACCTCATCATTAACTACAAAAAACATCTGACTGCTGTGCTTGCCAACAAGGGTTTTGCCACCAAGTATTAAGTCTTGTTTGCCAAAGGGATCAAATACTTATTTCTCTGTGCACAATGCAAATAAATATATATAATTTTGACAATGTGATTTTCTGTTTTTTTTTAAAATATAATCTATCTCTCACTGGTGAAATTAACCTAGCCTAAAAATATTAGACTGTTCATGTCTTTGACAGTGGGCAAACTTACAAAATCAGCAGGGGATCAAATACTTATTTCCTTCACTGTATATATATATATATATATATATATATATATATATATATATATATATATCAACACAAATGATCTTCCTGTGCTCTCTAAAAGGGGTAGTCCTAGCACCCACAATTTTAACCCTTTATAGATATTATGACACTGGTGCTCGTTAGTGACTGACCATAGGTGTTTTTATGGAAGCCACTAAGAGGCTTTATTCTGATGCAGTTGACTATTTACAGCGCTGCATCACAATACATTTTAGCGGGGGGAGCAGTTAAATCTCCCTGCTCTCAGCTACCGGAGGGTGTGACCGCAGGGTGCCAATGGTTTCTATGGCAGCCGCGGGTCTAACAATGGCCCCCAGGTCTGCCTCTAGTTAATGTCAGTTTTACACTGACAGGCGTAATACAGAAGTATTGCAGTGTACTATAAAAGCAATCAGATGATCACATAGTGAAGACCCCTAAATAACACAATAACATTATTCAGCGGGTTGTTACGATTGCAACGATACCAAATTTGTATAGATTTTGTATGTTTTACTACTTTTACACAGTAAAAACGCTTTTTTTTCAAAATTATTTGTTTTTGTGTCTCCATATTTGAAGAGCCGCAACGTTTTTATTTTGTCGCCGATGCAGTTGTATGAGGGGTTTTGTTTTGCGGGAAGACTTGTAGCTTTTATTGGTACCATTTTGGAGTATATGCGACTTTTTATCACTTTTTAATCATATTTTTTTAAAGTCAGGATTCACAGATTCCGTCGTTTTTTATTTAATTCTTTACGGCGTTCACCGTGTGGGTTAAGTAATATAATAGCTTATAGTCGGGGTCGTTACAGACGCGGCGATACCAAATTTGTGTAACTTTTTTACGTTACGTTTTGTAATACTAAAGCAGTTTGTAAGGGGAAAAGTGGTTTTTCATATTTTTTTTTCACATTTTTTTTATTAACTGTATTAAACTTTTTTTTTTTACTTTTTACTAGTCCCACTAGGGGACTTTAATATGCGATTCTCCGATCGCTATTATAATACACTGCAATACTTTTGTATTGCAGTGTATTACTGCCAGTCCGTTTAACACGGACAGGCATCTGCTAGGTCATGCCTCCGGCATGATCTAGTAGGCATTCGGTACAGGCAGACCTAGGGGCTTTTATTAGGCCCCCGGCTGCCATTGGAGACACAGACAGTCGACGATCTTATCGCCGG
Source organism: Rhinoderma darwinii (assembly GCF_050947455.1). NCBI lineage: Eukaryota > Metazoa > Chordata > Amphibia > Anura > Rhinodermatidae > Rhinoderma > Rhinoderma darwinii. Next base: position 44,065,438 of record NC_134691.1, on the reverse strand, counting down.
GTGTCGGTGGGAGAGAGAGGGAGCTCCCTCCCTCCAAAACCACTCAGATACGGTGCTCGCTATTGAGCACCGCATCTGAAGGGTTAAACGCACTGGCGTAGCTATAGGGGTCGCAGCGGTCGCAATTGCGACCGGGCCCCGAAGCCAGGGGGGCCCACGGCCCCCCGCACCACATCAATAAAAAGTTACTATAGTAACTCGGGCCGCGGGCCCCTGTTACTATAGTAACATACTTTACTTACCTTCCTGGTTCCGGATGGCAGCGGAGGTCCTGACGTCAGGCGCTGTGCGCAGCGCATGACGTCACAGCGCTATGCGCCGCGCACAGCATCGAGACGACAGAACTCCCGCCACTGCCGAAGAGGAAGGTAAGGTTAGCCCTGACTGGCGGGGACCGACTCCCGGGACCCGCCAATCAGCTGTTTTGAAGGGGCCGCAGCACTCGTACGAGAGCTGCTCCCCTTCATTCCTGTCACTTCATTCCGGTCACACTGTGAATCCGTGTCGGCGATTCACAGTGTGAGCGAGTAGTGAAATGAAGGGGAAGCAGCTCTCGTACGAGTGCTGCGACCCCTTCAAAACAGCTGATTTGCGGGTCCCGGGCGACACATCAGCTATTAATGGCCTATCCTGTGGATAGGCCATTAATGTTTAGGGACTGTACAACCCCTAAGCCTACGATGTAGCAGGCTTAGAGGGCCCATGAGACAGGATCACAGATTGTGTGATCCTGTCTGCTGGGCCCTGTATCTTTGCCAATCACATGGTAGGCTTAGATACATGGCCCATGTGTGATCCTGTCTGCTGGGCCCTGTATCTAAGCCAATCACATGGTAGGCTTAGATACATGGCCCATGTGTGATCCTGTCTGGTGGGCCCTGTATATAAGCCTACCACACTGTAGGCTTAGATACATGGCCCATGCGTGATCCTGTCTGCTGGGCCCTGTATCTAAGCCAATCACATGGTAGGCTTAGATACATGGCCCATGTGTGATCCTGTCTGATGGGCCCTGTATATAAGCCTACCACACTGTAGGTTTAGATACAGGGCCCCAGCACACAGTAATCTTATACTGTATAAGATTACTGTCTGCTGGACCCTGTTTCTAAGCCTACGTTGTGGTAGGCTTAGATACAGGGTCCCACAGACAGTATCACACATGGGCCCTGTATCTAAGCCTAACACGTGTTACTAATCATTTTTTGTGTGTTTTCGTACAGGTTCGGTCGTTGGACTACGTCGGATTCCAGGATTACTTCGATGATGGCTTTTTTTTTTATTATCAATAAAATGGTTAATGAGGGTTGTGTGGGTTTTTTTTTATTTCAATAAAATATTTTTTCTATGTCTTTGTGTTTTTTTTTAAACTATATTACTACCGCCTTAGTAATGGCCGCCGGCTGATTGACGACGTCCATTGCTAAGGCGGGGCTTAGTGTTAGCCGGTGCAGAGGCTAACACTAACCCCCTTTATTACCCCGGTACCCACCGCAACCAGGGGTGCTGGGAAGAGCCGGGTACGATCCAGTACCTGACCATCTGTAGTGATGGTCGGCCACTGGGGTGGCCGCAGGCTGGTATTATCAGGAGGGGAAAGGCCAAAAACAGTGGCCCTTCCTACCCTGGTGATGATAGGCTGCTGCTTTATTGTATCTGGCTGGTTATGAAAAATGGGGGGGACCCCACGTCATTTAAAAAAAATTAAAAAAAAATTGGAAAGAACGATGTGGGGTCCCCCCCGATTTTCATAACCAGCCAGATACAACACAGCAGCAGCAGGCAGCATTACAAGGGTGGGAAGGGCCACTGTTTTTGGCCTTCCCCAGCCTAATACTACCAGCCTGCGGCCACCCTGGTGCCTGCCCGTCACTACAGATGGTCGGGTACTGGTTCGTACCCGGCTCTTCCCAGTACTCCTGGTGGCGGTGGGTACCGGGGTAATAATGGGGGTTAGTGTAGCCTCTGCACCTGCCAACATTAAGCCTCGCCTTAGTAATGGAGGTTGTCAATCAGCCAGCGGCCATTACTAAGCACATAGAAAAAATATTTTATTGAAATAAAAAAACACAACCCTCATTAACCATTTTATTGAGAATAAAAAAAAACGCCGTCATTGAAGTCCTCGAATCCGACGTAGTCCAACAACCGAACCTGTAAAAAAACACAAACACAAAAAAATAATCAGTAACACATAAAGAAGCAAAATTATTATTCTTACCTATCCTGGGTCCAGCGCTGGAGACGCAATGTCTAATCCAATCATGTGTGATACTGTCTGCTGAGCTGTGTATCTAATCCAATCATAGGTGATACTGTCTGCTGAGCTGTGTATCTAATGCAATCATGTGTGATACTGTCTGCTGGGCCCTGTATCTAATCCCGTCATGTGTGATACTGTCTGCTGGGCCCTGTATCTAATCGTATCATGTGTGATACTGTCTGCTGAGCTGTGTATCTAATCCTATCATGTGTGGTACTGTCTGCTGACCCACTGTATCTAATCCCATCATGTGTGGTACTGTCTGCTGAGCCACTGTATCTAATCCTATCATGTGTGGTACTGTCTGCTGAGCCACTGTATCTAATCCTATCATGTGTGGTACTGTCTGCTGAGCCACTGTATCTAATCCTATCATGTGTGATACTGTCTGCTGGGCCACTGTATCTAATCCTATCATGTGTGATACTGTCTGCTGAGCCACTGTATCTAATCCTATCATGTGTGATACTGTCTGCTGAGCCACTGTATCTAATCCTATCATGTGTGATACTGTCTGCTGGGCCACTGTATCTAATCCTATCATGTGTGATACTGCCTTCTGAGCCACTGTATCTAATCCTATCATGTGTGATACTGTCTGCTGAGCCACTGTATCTAATCCTATCCATAGTTGATAGGGTCGTAGTGCTATAGATATGCTATGCTGTCTCCTATACACACATTTTTTTTTGGGCGGACACATATGTATTGGGGCTATTTCCCCTGACATTTTAAGCCCTCAGGGTATGTTCACACGGCAGCGTCCGTTACGGCTGAATTTACGGTGCTGTTTTCAGGAGAAAACAGCACCGTAATTTCAGCCGTAATGGCATGTGCAGGCGTCTTTCGCTGCGTCCATTACGGACGTAATTGGAGCTGTTTTTCTATGGAGTCCATGGAAAACGGCTCAATTTACGTCTGAAGAAGTGACAGGCACTTCTTTGACGCGGGCGTCTTTTTTACGCGCCGCCTTTTGACAGCGGCGCGTAAAGAAAATGACCGTCGGCACAGAACATCGTAAGACCCATTCAAATGAATGGGCAGATGTTTGCCAACGCTTTTGAGCCGCATTTTCGGACGTAATTCAATGCTAAAACGCCCGAATTACGTCTGTAAATAGGGTGTGTGAACCCAGCCATAGTGACGCCCCCGGCTGCTAGTGCTGCATTGTTGGGTCACTTAGGAGACCCAGCGATGCAGCTGAAAGCTGCGGACCGTCGGCCATGAGAAGTTTGCGGGGGGGCCCAGTAAGAATTCTTGCATCGGGGCCCATGAGCCTTTAGCTACGCCCCTGGTTAAACGGGTGAGATCGATACTAATGTCGATCTCACCCGGTCGAGCAGGGATGTTCCCAGCCCTCAGCTACGTCTGGCAGCTGAGAGCAGGGAGATTTGACAGCTCCCTGCTCTGTTTACTTTATTCTGATGCAGTGCCGTAAAAAGGCATATGCATCAGAATAAAGCCCATTAGTGGCCGCCGTGAAAAGGCGTATTGGCGGTCACTAACGGGTTAATAAAGTTTGTAATAAATAAATGAAATTCCCAAGTAAATTAACATGAAAAACCCACTTTTTCCCCTTACAATTTGTTTTATTATGAAAAACCTGTAAAAAAGTTACACATTTGGTATTGCTGCGTCCGTAACAACCTCAACTATAAAGCTATTGCGCCCTTTAACCCGCTCGGCAAAAGGCGTAAAAATGTTTTTTTTAAAAGTGCAAGAGTTGCTGTTTTCTGGGCATTCTGCCTTCTAAAAAAGGTGATAAAAAGTGATCAAAAAGTTGCATGTACACCAAAATGGTACCATTAAAAACTGCAAGTCTTCCTGCAAAAACAAAGCCCTGATACAGCTGCATCGGCGGAAAAATTAAAAAATTATGGTTCTTCAAATTTGGAGACACAAAAACAAATAATTTTGAGGAAAAAAAGGTTTTTTACTTTATAAGACCTGATTCACACGAACGTGTTAAATGTCCGTGGGACGGCCGTTGAAATAGCAGCCGTCCCACGGACCTATGTTTTTCAATGTGGCCGATCACACAGCCGTTGTTTGAACGGACCGTGTGAAGGGTCCGTGGGAAAATAGGGCATGTCCTATCTTTTCACGCATCACGCATCCCTCCATAGACTCTCAACTATGGTGGATGCGTCACATCGCGTCCCGCAGCGCTGAGCAACAGATGCACCTCGGAATGTAAATTTAGGATGCCAAAAAGTGGCAAAATTGCTGGGGTTATTGCTTTTCCCCCCAAAAAAGTAGAAGAAAAAATTAAAACATTATGGTTCTCACAACTTGGCGACACAAAAAAATACATTCTTTTTACAAAAGTAATTTTATTGTGCAAAAAGTTGTATAATATAAAAAAGTGCTATAAATAGGTATCGCCAGAATCGTACTGACCCTCAGAATAAAGTTAACATGTAATTTATAACGCATGGTGAACGCTATATAAAGAAAACTAAATAAAACATGCCAGAATTGCAGTTTTTTGGTCATCTTGCTTCCCAAAAAATAGGATAAAAAGTGATCAAAAAGTCGCATGTACCCCAAAATGGTACCAATAAAAACGATAGCTCGTCCCGCAAATAGCGATAGCTATACCACTACATCTATAAAAAATAAAATTAGTGAAGGCTTCCATAAGTCAGGAAATAAAATATATGCAGATGTGCAGGCCCGAGGGGAACATTTCTTCTGTTTCAAGAGGTGAATTATAAAGGTCCTAAAATTAGGGAACCAGGAATGGGAGGGCCCAAACATATCTGCTGGAAGCGAAAGTGTCCGCATTTCACCAAGACAACACTTCCCAACAAAATTCCCCAAACTGCAAAGGTGCGGAGTGCGGACCAAAAGGGGGATAAGGCAGGACATTTATCAGTTACACACCGGCCTGTGTAGAAAGGATTGTGTCACAGCGTAACACACATCTATGGATTATTTTACTGTTTTTTTTACCCAATCATTATACCACCTGACTATGCCCCTGATGTACTCTGCACAGCTTACATGTGCCCCCACATTATGTATATACATGTAGGGAAAAAAAGGGATATAATCTATTTCAACAATAGGTAGTTTAGCTGGGGGATGACTGGGGGAGGCAGCAATGTCTGGGTTAGGAGCTTTCTAGGATGTTTCTTGGGGAGCTATTAAAGGATGGGGGTGGGTAGGCAGGATAAGCGGAAAGGCTAGTTTGTGTTTTTGTTTTTTGTTTTATTTATTTATTTATTTTTATTTTTTTCTCTTTCTTTTTTATACATTTTTTGAAAATATTATCCTGGAATGTTAGAGGTCTAGGACATAGGCCAACAACAGAGACCTTTTCCATGACATTAATACACATATACACGTTATCATTATTGAAGCCGCAAAAATTATTTTTCTAAGGCTCCATTATGCATATTTATCATAGTATCCACATTATGAGATGGATTTTTTCGTTTTAATCTACAAAAAAATGCAGCCTCTGTTTCCATAACTTGCAGAGATCCCAATTACTAATATCTATAAGCATACTGCTGTCCTGTTTTATATTTACGATAATCGCTGAAGTGCGCAGGCGCTGACATGCGCATTGGTATATATAATTATAGGGGAGAAAACCTCACCAAACATGGCCGCCGACGACCTCATATCACCAGTGCGCATGCATGGACATGCGCAATGGGTTTCTGCCGGAAAGAGCGTTTATTTTAATGAAGATGTATTCCTCATTTGTGAAACGACAGACCTGCGCAGTTTGAAACTCAGGACGCCGGAAATAATACCACATAACAGCACACTGGAACATGGATCCACTGTATTACATGGCAATGTGGTTTTTAACAAATGGCACACATATGCACCTGTTTAATATTGTTTGTAACAATTAGCACTTTTGCACTTTATTCATACATCTGAGGAATTATTGCACTTGATCTGCTTAGAGAATGATCATTGTTGACACAATATGTATTTTTATATTCATTGATATGTACGGCATTTTTGCTGTTCTTTATTGTTTTGTATCAATCACCTGTTAATTGGGACTATTTGTTTAGCCTCCATATATACCACTGTTTTGTACACTGTTAACATGCTTGAGAAAGGCTCCTTGTATTGAGCTGAAACGTTGCACGAGGGCTATTAAAAGCGACTTTTTTCCCCTTGATGTGGAGTGCTGCCTATCTTTGGACACATATTGGTTTACAATCTAGTTAAAAAGGGCGTGGCAGGATGCCGATTGAAGAGGACGTGTGAGGCCGGAGCTCCGCGCTACTTTCTCCATTAGCGGCTCAAACAGCAGCAAAAATTAACCTGGACACACGCTCCTTGTGCCTGCTTACCTCCCTTCAACCTGGGGCGTTCTGCAATAATGACGAGGAGTAAGAGGAAAGGTCAGGGTCCGCCGAAACTAACAGCTTTTCCCCCGCCAGTCTCCCAAGATGGCGCCGGAATACGCCGGAGACCTGCACAGCTACTAGCAGCTACGGAGGTGAGCACATTCCCTACTAGCAGCCTTATTATATCTCCGGCTCTGATAAACCTGCAGACGAGCAGACCACCCAGCCTCTCTCCGGAGAAACTACCCTTTCCTCCGTCCCTCTCCCCTGAGGGGAATTTTGTAGCTGCAGCGCTGCCTCCATCTGATCTCCCGGTCTGCACAATGACATTCAGTCAGCAATCTCCATTATGCATGCTAATATTACAGGAGGTGGGGGAGAGAACAGCTCATTTAGAAGAAAGTATGGAGGAATTTGTTAATGCTCACACTTATCTGGTTGGCACCCACAATGATATGGAGGATGATATTCCCATTATAAAGCTCAAGTTAGCTGACCTGGAAGATCGCTCCAGGAGAAACAATATCAGGTTCAGGAACATTCCTGAATCTGTCTCAGACACAAAACTACAGGATTCCTGACCGATTTATTTGTAGCTCTCATTCCTACAGCTAAAGAAAGAGATCTCCTTATTGACGGAGCCCACAGGGTCCCTAAACCAAAGAACCTTTCCTCCAGTGTGTCAAGGGATGTTCTTGCTCGTCTCCACTTCTACCACTTTAAGGAGGCGATAATGAAGGCGGCAATCCATAAAAATTATCTTCCAGAACGCTTCCAACAAATCTCCTTATTTGCAGACCTCTCCCCTGCCACCCTCTCCAGGAGAAGACAATTTGCAGCATTCACTAAAATTTTGAGAGAACACAGAATTTCTTACAAATGGAGATACCCCGTGAAACTGATCATCATGCACAATGGCACTACTCATGTTGTCCTCGATCCAAAAGGTGCAGCCATTCTGACAAATTGGTCTCCCTACTAGCCACAAGATGGCGACAGATCCCCTCCCAAGAAAATACTCCTCCAACCCTTGCTCAGGAATGGATAAAATCAAAGGATGGCAAACACTCTCATGAGGCTACCTGAATTCAGGACTTACGGCCTCTCAGGTGCCACCTATTCCTATGGATAAGTTTCTCTCCGTTCCTTTAACCCCTTCCCACTGCATAACTTTTTCAGATTTTCTATTTCATTTTTTCCTCCCCACCTTCCAAAAGCCATAACTTTTGTATTTTTCCGTCGATATAGTCCTATGAGGGCTTGATTTTTGCGGGACGAGTTGTTGTTTTTCTTAGCACCATTTATTGTGCCATATAATGTGCTAGGAAAAGGGAAAAAAAATATTTGTGGGGTAGAAAATGAAAAAAACAGAGATTCCTCCATAGTTGCAGGTCGTTGTTACGGAATTTACTGTGCAATTAATAGAACATGTTAACTTTATTCTGCGGGTTAATACGATTACGCCAATACCAAATATATATAGTTTTTTTCTATATTTTACTACTTTTACAAGTAAAAACCTAAGTCTAAAAATACAATTTATTTTGTCTCGCCAAATTTCAAGAGCCATAACTTTTTTTATTTTTCCGTCGATTAAGTGATATGAGGGCTTATTTTTTGCGGGATAAACTGTAGTTTTTAATGATACCATTTTGGGGCACATGCAACGTTTCGATGACTTTTTATTTCATTTTTTATGGGAGATGAGGTGACCAAAAAATAGAGATTCTGGCGTTTACAATTTTTTGTTTTACGGCGTTCACCGTGCGGGTTAAATAATGATATATTATAATAGTTCAGACTTTTACGCGGCAATACTAATTATGTTTATTTATTTTTTTACTCTGCTCTAGGGGGAAAATGGGAAAAGGGTTTTTTTTTTTTTACTTTTAATTGGAATTTTATTTTTTTTTGACATAACAAAAACCCTATTTTACTAATTTTTACTTTTTTTATTAGTCCCCCTATGGGACTTCAATCAGCAATCGTTAGATCGCTTGCACGATATACTGCAATACTAATGTATTGCAGTATATCGTGATTCTGGCAGGCTTCTATTAAGCTCTGCCAGAGGCAGGGTTTAATAGGAGTCCAAAGATGGCGGACCTGGGGGCCTTCATTAGGCTCCCAGGCAGCCATAGCAACTATCGCCACCCCACAATTGCGTTGCGGAGGGGCGTGATGAGCTGTTAAAGGGGATCGCCCCCCTCTTTCTAACTATTTAAATGCTGCGGTCGCCATTTAACTATGTATGTTACACTATAAAAGTGTAAAAAGTGAAGTTCGTGGTCCACGTACAAGCAACACGTTCGTGGTCCACGTATTAACCACCCCTGGGGTGGTTAATTTGCTTGTACGTGGACCACGAACTTCACTTTTTCAACCATGGGTGAGTGGACTCTTCCCTGGCTGTATCTGGTGATCCCAGATGAATAGCCTTGCACGCTCTGCACATCCTGCTTATGTATCGCAGTTATACTTGATGGTACTCCTTTCTGCTCTTGGGGACTTGTGTACAGTACATTTAGACAATACTGAGAATTTATGTCTCTTCCTCCTGAGCATTTTTCTGATCTGTTCGATGCTGCTTTAATTGTAGGATGTATATTTGAGTAAGGTTTTTTTTTACTTGGATCCTCCCCTTCCCCTTGGAGTGATGCAGTTATAGCAGTGTGAGATTTAAATGTAGTAGCTGGCAGCTGCTGTTGCAATTACCCACTAGTTACTATCATATTGCATACCTGTATCCTCCTGTGCTATCTATTGTTATGCTTATGTCCCCATGGTTATATAATATTACTTGGTATTATATATTACTTGTTAGTGACCCACATGCACCTTCTTCTTTTTTAGAAACCTCGCCATGTTTTTTATCAAGTGTTTGATATATAAATTATATGCAATAAAATTTATTTTTTGTACTTTACATATGGCGTTAAGGACTCTTTTTTCTCAAGTTTTGCTATGTATGTATGTATGATAGTTTGCATGTATATATGTGCATGTTTGTATATATGTATGTATGTATGTTTGCATGTATGTTTGTTTGTATATATGTCTGTATGGCCATGTATGATACTGTCTGTTGGCGCCCTGTATCTAAGTCAACTTCGCGGCAGGCTTCTATACATGGTATAACAGTCAGTATCACACATTAAACTGAATCTAAGCCTACGACATGTTTTATTTCATTTATTTTTTTTCCAGGTTTTGTGTTTGGACTACGTCGGTTTCGAGGACTACTTAGATGACGTTTTTTTTTTTTCTACAATAAAATGGTTAATGAGGGTTGTGTTGGGGGTGCTTTATTTCAATAAAATATTTTATCTATATCTTTGTCTTTTCTTTTCAAATTTTATTACTACCACTTTAGTAATGGCCGCTGTCTGAGTGACAACATCCATTACTAAGGTGAGGCTTAGTGTTAGCCGGTGCAGAGGCTAACACTAACCACCATTATTACCCCGGTACCCACCACCACCAGGGGTGCCGGGAAGAGCCAGGTACGATCCAGTACCCGACCATCTGTTGTGATGGTCGGGCACTGGGGCGGCCGCAGGCTGGTATTATGAGGCTGGGAAGGGCCAAAAACTGTGGACCTTCCCACCCTTGTAATGCTAGGCTGCTGCTGCTGCTGTGTTGTATCTTGCTGGTTATAAAAGTGGGGGGCACCCCACATCATTTTTTTTAATTATTTATTTATTAATTTTTTATTTTTTAAAAAAAAGACATGGGGTTCCACCCAATTTATCATAACCAGCCACATACAACACAGTGTTATTAGCCTTGGAATGGACAAAACCAGTGGCCCTTCCCACCCATGTAATGCCAGACTGCTGTGGCCTTGTATATGGCTGGTTATTAAAAATGTGGGGGACCCGTCTATTGTTAAATTTGTTAAATTAAAAAAAAAAACGACGTGGGGGTCCCCCCATTTTTATAACCAGCCCGATATAACCCAGCAGCAGCAGCCTAGCATTACAAGGGTGGGAAGGTCCACTGTTTTTGGCCCTTCCCAGCCTCATAATACCAGCCTATGGCCGCCCCAGTACCCGACCATCACAACAGATGGTCGGGTACTGGATCGTACCAAGCTCTTCCCGGCACCCCTGGTGGTGGTGGGTACCGGGGTAATAATGGGTGGTTAGTGCTAGCCTCTGCAACGGCTAACACTAAGTACCGCCTTAATAATGGACGCTGTCAATCAGCCAACTGCCATTATCTAGGCACTAATAAAGTTTTAAAAAAAACACAAAGACAATTTTTTTTTATTGAAATAAGAAATCCCCAACAAAACCCTCGTTAACCATTTTATTAAAATTTTAAAAAACGTAGATCTACGCAGTAGTCCAACGAATCGAAGACGTAGTCCAATCGGTACATCAAAATCTGCAAAAACATAAAAAAACAGTTATCAATGTGAACAATACCAATACGTCTACTCACCTACACACATATATACACGCACACACAAACAAACAAACAACCATACACAAACATACACATATATACACAAACACAACAAGATATACACACACACACACACACACACACACACACACATAAACAGACAAACACACACACACACACACACACACATATACACGAACTCACACATATACAAACAAAAACACACATATCCAAACACACACATATACACGAACACACACATATACACAAACACACACACACACATATACACAAACACATATACACAGTTATACACAAACACAACAAGATATACACAAACACACACACACATAAGGAGACAAACACACACACATATATACACACACATATACACGAACTAACACATATACACAAACACATATACAAACAAAAACACACATACCCAAACACACACATACACACACATATACAGAAACACACACATATACACACACACACACACATATACACAAACACATGTACACAAACAGACCCATATATACACAAACACACACATATACACACAAACACACACACACACACACAAACATATACACAAACACATATACACAAACTTACCCATATATACACAAACACACACACATAAACACACAAACACACACCGATATACACATATATACACAAACACACATATACAAAAACACACACACACAAACATCTACACACAAACATATGCACAAACAAACCCATATATACACACACACACACACACACACACACACACACACATAAACACACAAACACACACATATACACAAACACACACATATACAAAAACACACACCCACAAACATCTACACACAAACATATACACAAATACACCCATATATACACACACATATACACAAACATATACACAAACACATATACCCAAACACACATATATACACAAACACACAAACACATACACAAACATATATATATATATATACATACCGTGCGACTGGTGTCTCGCCTGGTGTCTCGCCTGGTGTCTCGCCGTGCATCTACGGCGCATGCGCCGAGATGCGCGTTCACAAGATAAATGACATCCTTTCCTCAGGAAGGAGAGGATGTCATTACGCATGGGCGGCCACCGCTAAAGGTAAATAGCGGTGGCCGGGAACCTAGACAATGCGCAAGATACAAAGAGGGACCGACCTGGACTTCAATCAAGAATCGCAGGAAAACGACATCGCTGGGCGACGGACAGGTAATTAGAAAACTTCTTATTTTTACATGGAGATTAGGAAGAAAAAGCTGCTCCTCTGAACGGGCGCTCAGGTGTGGATTGTACTGGTATCTTCACAAAATCATCAGGGCCTGACGATTTTGTGAAGATACCAGTACAATCCACACCTGAGTGCCCGTTCAGAGGAGCAGCTTTTTCTTCCTAATCTGCATTACTTCAAAACCGCAAGGAGAGGAGTTCCTGATACGAATTCACCCTATGCGGTTATGGCTCCAGAGTAGAGATGAGCGAACTTTTCAAAAGTTCGGTTCGGCTAGTTCGCCGAATTTCACAAAAAAGTTCGATTCGGACCGAAGTAGTTCGGACCAAACCTGTCACTTCCGTGCGCCGAGCATGCTACTGTCCAGGGTGCTGATAGAGTTAATGTGCTGCACTAACTCTTTCAGCAACCTTGACAGTACATGCTCGGCGCGCGGAAAATACAATTTAAATGTAATAAAAAAAAAATATATATACGTTCGTACTTACATTCCTCCTGTTCGGCCTCCAGCGATGACGTTTCATCCCTTTCGCCGCTGCAGCCAATCACAGGCTGTAGTGGCGGTCACGCACGTCAGGATGACGCTTCATCCCACGTGACCGCCTCTGCAGCCAATCACAGGCTGCAGCGGCGACATGAATGAAACGTCATTGCTGGAGGCCGGACAGGAGGAAAGTGTCGCTGCAGAATTGACATTGTCCATTAACGTTGGACATTATCTGCATTTGTCTATGAGCTCCAAATTAATGAATGCTCTCTCAATGGTGGATCTGAGAGAGGCCGGCCGGCTGGAGAGAGACCATGACACGCAGCGTCAGTGTTCAAACAGTCTCTGCCATGGGGGGGCAGATGCATCTTTATTTATAATGAAGAGAGAGAGAAGGTGTTACCCTCATGCTTACACATATACATACCACATATGGTAAAACATAGAGTTCCAAGCTTATCTTAACATATATATATTTAGTTTAAATGGATTGCAAGTGTTTTTGGGTTTTGTCATGTCAGCCCTTGTATCAGCTGATTACAAGGTCATTAGGTCATGTGGCCGAAGTCTTAGAATAGAATACTCATCCCCCCTGTAGGCTGTTGTTAGCAGATCTTTGAGCTTTAGTGACAACTCAACTGTCCATTTAAAGCAATATATGTTCACACATATAAAGATAATTAAAATATCTTTGACAAAAGTAAGTATGAACGTATTATTATTTTTTTTGGGCATGTATGTATGTTGTCATGTATGTATGTATGTATATATGTGCATGTATGTATGTTGTCATGTATGTATGTATGTATATATGTGCATGTATGTTTGCATGTATGTTGGCATGCATGTATATATGTGCATGTGTGTATGTATATTTGCATGTATATATTTGCATGTATGTATGTATGTTTGCATGAATGTATGTATGTATGTTTGCATGTATGTATGTTTGCATGTATGTATGTTTGCATGAATGTATGTTTGCATGTATGTATGTTGTCATGTATGTATGTTTGCATATATGTTGGCATGTATGTATGTATATATGTGCATGTTTGTATGTATATTTGCATGTATATATTTGCATGTATGTATGTATGTATGTATGTATGTTTGCATGTGTGTATGCATGTATGTATGTATGTATGTATGTATTTATGTATGTTGGCATGTATGTATATATGTGCATGTATATTTGCATGTATATATTTGCATGTATGTTTGCATGAATGTATGTTTGTATGTATGTATGTATGTATGTTTGCATTGTATGTATGTATGTATGTATGTATGTATGTTGTCATGTATGTATGTATGTTGTCATGTGCATGTATGTTTGCATGTATGTATATATGTGCATGTTTGTATGTATATTTGCATGTATATATTTGCATGTATGTATGTTTGCATTTATGTATGTTTGCATGAATGTATATTTGCATGTATGTATGTTGTCATGTATGTATGTATGTATGTATGTATGTATATATGTGCATGTATGTTTGCATGTATGTATATATGTGCATGTTTGTATGTATATTTGCATGTATATATTTGCATGTATGTATGTTTGCATGTATGTATGTATGTATGTTGTCGTGTATGTATGTATGTTTTTATTTTTGCATGTATGTTTGCATGTATGTTTATATATATGTGCCTGTATGTAATTATGTTTGCATGTATATTTGTGCATGCTTGTATATATGTATGTATGTATGTATGTATATTTGCATGTTTGTATGTATGTTTTCATGTGTGTGTGTATGCATGTATGTATGATAGTTTGCATGTATGTATGTATGTATGTATATATGTGTGTATGTTTGCATGTATATATGTATGTATGTTTGTATATATGTATGTATGTTTGCATGTATGTATGTTTGCATGTATGTTTGTTTGTATATATGTCTGTATGGCCATGTATGATACTGTCTGTTGGCGCCTTGTATCTAAGTCAACTTTGCGGCAGGCTTCTATACATGGTATAACAGTCAGTATCACACATTAAACTGAATCTAAGCATACGACATGTTTTATTTCTTTTTTTTTTTTTTACAGGTTTGGTGTTTGGACTACGTCGGTTTCGAGGACTACTTAGATGACAGTTTTTTTTTCTACAATAAAATGGTTAATGAGGGTTGTGTTGGGGGTGCTTTATTTCAATAAAATATTTTATCTATATCTTTGTCTTTTCTTTTCAAATTTTATTACTACCACTTTAGTAATGGCCGCTGTCTGAGTGACAACATCCATTACTAAGGTGAGGCTTAGTGTTAGCCGGTGCAGAGGCTAACACTAACCACCATTATTACCCCGGTACCCACCACCACCAGGGGTGCCGGGAAGAGCCAGGTACGATCCAGTACCCGACCATCTGTTGTGATGGTAGGGTTCTGGAGTGGCCGCAGGCTGGTATTATGAGGCTGGGAAGGGCCAAAAACAGTGGACCTTCCAACCCTTGTAATGCTAGGCTGCTGCTGTGTTGTATCTGGCTGGTTATAAAAGTGGGGGGGACCCCACGTAATTTTTTTAAATTATTTATTTATTTTTCATTTTTTTTTAAAAAGACATGGGGTTCCACCCAATTTATCATAACCAGCCACATACAACACAGTGTTATTAGCCTGGGAATGGACAAAACCAGTGGCCCTTCCCACCCATGTAATGCCAGACTGCTGCGGCCTTGTATGTGGCTGGTTATTAAAAATGTGGGGGACCCAACGTCTATTCTTAAATTTGTTAAATTCAAAAAAAAAAACGACGTGGGGGTCCCCCCATTTTTATAACCAGCCCGATACAACACAGCAGCAGCAGCCTAGCATTACAAGGGTGGGAAGGTCCACTGTTTTTGGCCCTTCCCAGCCTCATAATACCAGCCTACGGCCGCCCCAGTACCCGACCATCACAACAGATGGTCGGGTACTGGATCGTACCAAGCTCTTCCCGGCACCCCTGGTGGTGGTGGGTACCGGGGTAATAATGGATGGTTAGTGCTAGCCTCTGCAACGGCTAACACTAAGTACCGCCTTAATAATGGACGCTGTCAATCAGCCAACTGCCATTATCTAGGCACTAATAAAGTTTAAAAAAAAACACAAAGACAATTCTTTTGTATTGAAATAAGAAATCCCCAACAAAACCCTCGTTAACCACTTTATTAAAATTTGAAAAAACGTAGATCTACGCAGTGGGTCCAACGAATCGAAGATGTTGTCCAATTGGTACATCAAAATCTGCAACAACATAAAAAAACAGTTATCAATGTGAACAATAACAATACTTCTACTCCCCTACACACACATATATACACGCACACACACACAAACAACCATGCACAAACACACACATATACACAAACACACACATATAAACAAACACCCATATATACACAAACACACACACATAAACACACACCCATATACACAAACACACACATATACAAAAACACACACACAAACATCTACACACAAACATATACACAAATACACCCATATATACACACACATATACACAAACACATATACACAAACGCACCCATATATACACAAACACACACATAAACACACACCCATATACACACATATACACAAACACACACAAAAACACACACACACAAACATCTACACACAAACATATACACATACACCCATATATACACACACATATACACAAACATATACACAAACACATATACACAAACACACCCATATATACACAAACACACATAAACACACATATACACAAACACACATATAAAAACAAAAACAGACAAAGACACATACCCAAACACACACACTGTTTCTTTTAAATGCTGCTGGGGAACTATATAAGGCTGCGCTACAGTGCAGCATTTAAAAGAAACAGGATCCTGACCTGTCCATAGAGTTTAAGGCAGCACAGAGTATTTCAGGAGATGAGCGTGCAGATTCAGTGCTGCTGTGAACTCTGCTCTTAACATTACGTAGCTCTCAGTCTGTTACCTCTCCTCCACTCCTGTCCTCAAGAACACCTTCACATGATTGGCAAGTCACCACGTAATGGTAAGAGCAGAGTTCACAGCAGCACAGAGTATTTCAGGAGATGAGCGTGCGGATCTTGTGCGGGGTGGTGACTTGCCAATCTTGTGAAGGTGTTATTGAGGACAGGAGTGGAGGAGAGGTAACAGACTGAGCTACGTAATGGTAAGAGCAGAGTTCACAGCAGCACAGAATCTGCACGCTCCTCTCCTGAAATATTCTGTGCTGCTGTGAACTCTGCTCTTACCATTGCGTAGCTCTCAGTCTGTTACCTCTCCTCCACTCTAGTCCTCAAGAACACCTTCACATGATTGGCAAGTCACCACCGCGCACAAGATCAGCACGCTCATCTCCTGAAATACTCTGTGCTGCTGTGAACTCTGCTCTTACCGTTACGTGGTGACTTGCCAATCATGAAGGTGTTATTGAGGACAGTAGTGGAGGAGAGGTAACAGACTGAGAGCTACGTAATGGTAAGAGCAGAGTTCACAGCAGCACTGAATCTGCACGCTCATCTCCTGAAATACTCTGTGCTGCCTTAAACTCTGTGGACAGGTCAGGATCGTGTTTCTTTTAAATGCTGCACTGTAGCGCAGCCTTATATAGTGGATCGAGCGGGTTCCCTAGCAGCATTTAAAAGAAACAGGATGCTGACCTGTCCACAGAGTTTAAGGCAGCACAGAGTATTTCAGGAGATGAGCACGGCCGGCCACAGGCAGCCGGTCGTTTTTCCAAGCCGTGCTCCCATTATGCACACGACCGTAAAAACACCCGTTATTGCGGGTCGTAATTACGACCCGCAATAATGGGCTCATAGACTTCTGTTACCCACGGGTACCTTCCCGTTTTCTCACGGGAAGGTGCCCGTGCCGTTAAAAAAATAGAACATGTTCTATTTTTCTATTTTACGGGCCGTGCTGCTATAATTAGGGTATGTTCACACGACAGCGTCCGTAACGGCTGAAATTACGGGGATGTTTCCGCCTGAAAACATCCCCGTAATTTCAGCCGTAACGGCATGTGCAGGCGCTTGAACAGCGCGTCCATTGCGGACGTAATTGGCGCTGCTATTCATTGGAGTCAATGAATAACGGCTCCAATTACGGCCAAAGGAGTGACCAGTCTCTTCTTTGACGCGGGTGTCTATTTACGCGCCGTCATTTGACAGCTGCGCGTAAATATACGCCTCGTGTGAACAGACAAACGTCTGCCCATTGCTTTCAATTTGCAGATGTTTGTCAGCGCTATCGAGGCGCTATTTTCGGGCGTAATTCGGGGCAAAAACGCCCGAATTACGTCCGTAATTAGTGCGTGTGAACACAGGGTATGTTCACACGCACTAATTACGGACGTAATTCGGGCATTTTTGCCCCGAATAACGTCCGAAAATAGCGCCTCGATAGCGCTGACAAACATCTGCCCATTGAAAGCAATGGGCAGACGTTTGTCTGTTCACACGAGGCGTATATTTACGCGCCGCTGTCAAATGACGGCGCGTAAATAGACGCCCGCATCAAAGAAGTGACCTGTCACTTCTTTGACCGTAATTGGAGCCGTTATTCATTGACTCCAATGAATAGCAGCACCAATTACATCCGTAATGGACGCGGCGTTCAAGCGCCTGCACATGCCGTAACGGCTGAAATTACGGGGATGTTTTCAGGCGGAAACATAACCGTAATTTCAGCCGTAACGGACGCTGTCGTGTGAACATACCCTTATAATGACAGCACGGCTCGCAAAAGCGGCCGGCTGCCCGTGGCCGGCCGTGCTCGTAATTACGAGTCGTAATTACGAGCACGGCCCGTAAAATAAAAAAATAGAACATGTTCTATCTTTTTAACGGCACGGGCACCTTCCCGTGAGAAAACGGGAAGGTACCCGTGGCTAACAGAAGTCTATGGGCCCGCTATTTCGGGTCGTATTTACGACCGTAATAACGGGTGTTTTTACGGTCGTGTGCATGAGGCCCCGTAATGACGGGTGGCTACATGTGTGCACCCGTCATTACGGCAGCGTTGCTAGGCGACGTCAGTAAATAGTCACTCTCCAGGGTGCTGAAAGAGTTAACTGATCGGCAGTAACTGTTTCAGCACCCTAGACAGTGACTACCGATCACAATATAGAGTACCTGTAAAAAAAAAAAGACGTTCATACTTACCGGGAACTCCCTGCTTCCTCCAGTCCGGTCTCCTGGCCGTTGCCTTGGTGACGCGTCCCTCGCGACATCCGGCCCGACATTCCTTGATGACGATGCAGCCCATGTGACCGCTGCAGCCAATCACGGGCTGCAGAGACCTCTGCAGCCAATCACAGGCTGCAGAGGCCTCTGCAGCCAATCACGGGCTGCCGCGTCAGAAAAGAAGGTCGGACTGGAGGAAGAAGAGGGACTCGTCCGCAAGACAACGACCAGGTACGTATGAAATGCTTTGTATTTTATTTTTAATCAGCAGCCTCTTTTCTCTATCAGTGATTGATAGAGATAAGTGGCTGCCGATTTGTATAATATTTTTGACCGGGTTCGGTCAAAATGGGTTCGGCCGAACCCGGTGAAGTTCGGATTCGCTGCGAACCGAACTTTTCCGGAAGTTCGGACCGAAACCGGGTTCGGTTGTCCCGGTTCGCTCATCTCTACTCCAGAGGCAAGCACAGTGTGATCGAGCGTGTACAAGCTACAAAGTCAAGTTGTGCTGGCGACATTGCACAACTCACCAAGGTGAGCTCCATTCATTAAGTTACTCACTATCCTACAAATACCAGAACGATATCACCTTAGAGGAGCGCCGTTTTCTCTCTTTTTTATCCCCCTTTTTATCTTAAGAATTATTTTTACATGGGGGAGCTTCATAGCTACATTTATCAACTTGGGAATAACCCTTTAAACTCTGTGGACAGGTCAGGATCCTGTTTCTTTTAAATGCTGCTGGGGAACCCGCTCGATCCACTATATAAGGCTGCGCTACAGTGCAGCATTTAAAAGAAACAGGATCCTGACCAGTCTATAGAGTTTAAGGCAGCACAGAGTATTTCAGGAGATGAGCGTGCAGATTCAGTGCTGCTGTGAACTCTGCTCTTACCATTACGTAGCTCAGTTGTACCTCTCCTCCACTCCTGTCCTCAATAACACCTTCACATGATTGGCAAGTCACCACGTAATGGTAAGAGCAGAGTTCACAGCAGCACAGAGTATTTCAGGAGAGGAGCGTGCAGATTCTGTACCCGTTGACACAGTACCCGTCAGTGCCACTAACCTGACGGATACAGGTTTTAGCACTAGATACAGCTGCTCTGTATTCAGGATATAAAGCAGCTGTATCTCAAAAAGTAAAAATAATTTTTAATAAAAAGTATTTAGAAAGTTGCACCAAACACACTGATACACTGTTTTATTAAAGAAAAGAAAATAATAAAAAAATTGTATCACCTCTCCTTAAACCCTTAATGACTAAGCTTGTTTGGACCTTAAAGACTTCAGGACCCAGCCTGTTTTGGCCTTCAGGACACAGACGATTTTTTCAAATCTGACATGTGTTACTTCATGTGGTAATAACGTTTTAATGCTTTTAGCTATCCAAGCGATTCTGAGATTGTTTTCTCGTGACATGTTGTACTTTATGTTAGTGAAAAAATTTGGTCGATAAGTTCAGTATTTATTTCTGAAAAACACCAAAATGTAGACAAATTAGCCAAAAATGTAAATTTTTCTAAATTTAAACGTATTTGCCGGTAGTAATACCACACAAAATAGTTACTAGTTAACATTTCCCATATGTCTACTTTATGTTTGCATCATTTTTTGAACGTCCTTTTATTTTTCTAGGACGTTACAAGGCTTAGAACTTTAGCAGCAATTTCTCATATTTTAAAGAAAATTTAAAAAGGCCATTTTTTCAGGGACCAGTCCAGTTCTGAAGTGGCTTTGAGGGCCTTATGTATTAGAAAATCCCCAGACGTCACCCCATTTTGAAAACGGCACCCCTCAAGGTATTCGAATTAGCATTCAATAAGTGTTTTAACCCTTTAGGCGTTACAGGAATTAAAGCAAAGTATCATTTCTAATACATTTTTTTTTTGTAACACAGAAGGTTTTACCAGAGAAATGCAACTCAATATTTATTGCCCATATTCTTCAGTTTTTGCCTCTAGTGTGGTAATGGACTGAAAAACAGGCCTCAGAAGCAAAGGACCGCCCAGTGGATTTTGGGCCTCCTTTTTTTAGAATATATTTTAGGCACCTTGTCAGATATGAAGAGGTCTTGTGGTGCCAAAACAGTGGAAACACCCCAAAAGTTACCCCATTTTGGAAACTACAACCCTCAAGGATTTATCTAGGGGTATAGTTAGCATTTTAACCACACAGGTTTTTTTGCAGAATTTAGTGGAATTAGGCAGTGAAAATGAAAATCAACTTTTTTTCTGAAAAAGCATAGAAGTTTTAAATTTTTACAAGGAATAAAGGAAAAAAAGAACCACAACATTTGTAAAGCAATGTCTCCTGATTACGACAATACCCCATATGTGGTAATAAACTGCTGATTAGACCCATGGCGGTGCTCAGGAGGGAAGGAGCGCCATTTGGATTTTGGAGCATGGATTTTGCTGGATTGTTTTTCGGTGCCATGCCGCGTTTGCAACGCCCTGGAGGGACCAAAACAGTGGAAACCCCCCAAGTTACCCCATTTTGGAAACACCCCTCAAGCAATTTTTTTTAGGGGTATAGTGAGCATTCAGACCCCACGGGTCTTTTGCAGAATTTATTAGAATTAGGCCGTGAAAATGAATATCACAATTTTTTCCCACTAAAATGTTGATTTTTCTCATTTTCACAAGGGATAAAGGAGAAAAAAACAACCAATCTTTCTAAAGCAATTTCTCCCGAGTACGGAAATAGCCCACATGTGGTCAAAAGTGTTTTTTTTCATTAGAAATGAGTTAACCCTTTCAGGACTGATTCATTTTTTGCTTTCTTTTTGTTTTTCCCTCCCCACGTTCTTAGAGCCATAACTTTTTCTTTTTCGGTCAGTAGAGTAATGTGAGGGCTTATTTCTTGCGGGAGGAATTGTAGTTTCTATTGACACCATTTAAAGTACCATAAAATGTACTGGGAAACTGAAAAAAAATTATTTGCGGGCTGATATAGGAAAAAAATCTGATTTCCATTTTTTGGGTTTTAGTTTTTACTGCTTTCGACGTGCGGTAAAAACTAAAAATACAGCGATTTTGGCGGTTTAAATTATTTAAGTTTTTTACGGTGTTCACCGTGCGAGTTAAATAATGGTATATTGTAATAGTTCGGCCTTTTACGGACGTAGCGATACCAAGTTATTTTTTTTTTACATTACTTTAGAAGAAAAATGGGAAAAGGTGTTTTGTTTTTTTAACTTTAAACTTTTTTCTTTCTCACTACTAATAACTTTAATTCTTCTACACATTTTATTAGTCCCCTTAGGGGACTTGAACCAGCGATCATTGGATCGTGGGTACAATGACTGCAATACTAATGTATTGCAGTATATTGTTATTTTTACAGGCTTCTGTAACCGCACGATCGCTGTTCCTGTCCGTTAGTCCTGGGTGTCAGCTGTAATACACAGCCGACACCCGCAGCGTATGGAGCGGGCTCAGCATGTGAGCCCGCTCCATACACCAACCCCCGCACCATGACATGCTATTAAGTCATAGTGCGCAAAGGGATTAATGCACAGCGGATGGTGTGAATATTGCAATTTTCCACTGATATGCAATTTTAGTGCATAATATGTTGTGCCCAGTTTGTACCACTGAAGACAAATACCTCATAAAACGTTAAGCGGGTTCAATCGGGTAAGGCGATGCCATATATGTGTGCGCAAACTGCAGTTTGTGCACGCTGCATGGCTCAGAAGGGAGGGACGCCATTTTGCTTTTGGAGCGCAGATTTTGCTTGGTTAGGCTGGGTTCACACGTGGCGGAATTCCACTTGAATCCGCAGCGGAGCCGTTTCTCCATTGACTTCCACTTATATTTAGAAGTGTTCGTTTAGACGAGGCGTAAAATTCCGCTGCGGAGCATAGGCTGCGGAGCGGAATTTGGTGTCTGCAGCATGCTCTGTCTGTTGCGGACCAGTGGCGGACTGGTTGCGGACTCATGGCGGAATTTCTCCATTGACTTCAATGGAGATTCTAAATTCCGCAATGAAGTCCGCAGCTGTCATGCACATGTTATGTGTGCTGCGGATGCGTCTTGCTTTTTTGACATGACATTTCTTCATTCTGGCTGGACCTATGTATTTCTAGGTCTACAGCCAGACTGAGGAAGTCAATGGGGCTCCCGTAATTACGGGAGCGTTGCTACGCGACGTCAGTAAATAGTCACTGTCCAGGGTGCTGAAAGAGTTAAGCGATCGGCAGTAACTGTTTCTGCACCCTGGACAGTGACTACCGATCCCAATATACAGCAACCTGTCAAAAAAATAGAAGTTCATACTTACCGAGAACTCCCTGCTTCTGTCTCCAGTCCGGTTTCCGAGGATGACGTTTCAGTCTAAGTGACGGCTGCAGCCAAACACAGGCTGCAGCGGTCACATGGACTGCCGCGTCATCCAGGGAGGTCGGGCTGGATGCCGAAAGAGGGACGCGTCACTAAGACAACGGCCGGTAAGTATGAAATTTGTTTATTTTCACTAGGGAAAGTGCTGGCCCTTCTCTCTATCCTGCACTGATAGAGAGAAGGGAAGCACTTTTCCCGCAGTCCGCAGCAGCTAGTCCGCATCAATTTACTGCACATTTTGGGCAGATCCGCCGCAGAATCTGCAACGCAGATTCTGTGCGGCATTGATGCGGACAGTTGCGGAGGAAATCCGCCACGTGGGGCCATGCCCTAATAGTTCTGTTTGGGATTTTGCTGGTATTTCAGTTTATAATGTGGGGGCATTGTTAATCTGTGCTGAGAACATCCGGGCATAATACGAGGGTATAATAATGCAGTAAATAAATAATAATTCATAGAAGTGTGGCCGTTGTCGATCTGATAAATGGCGCCTGATCTTATCCACTGTTGGAACACTCTGCACATTTTGCATCGGCATATTCTGAGAGCCAGAACTTTTTTATTTTTTCACCACCGGAGCTGTGTGAGGGCTTATTTGTTGCGGGGCAATTTGTACTTTTCATTGGTACCAATTTGGGGTACATGCAATTTTTTGGATCATCTTCTATTCAATTTCTTTGCAAGCCAGGTGACCATAAACAAGCAATTCTGACAATGTTTTTTAGTTTATTTTTTGCAGCGTTCACCGTGTGCTATAAATGACAATTTTACTTTATTCTCTTTTTTCTTTAATCACTTTTTTATAAAATAAATTATTTTTTTGTGTCACCATATTCTGAGAGCCATAACTTTTTTTATTTTTCAGTCAAAATAGCTGTGTACGGGCCGGTTTTTTGCGGGACGGGTTGTAGTTTTTATTCGTACTATTTTCGGGAACATGCGACTTTTTGATTATCTATTTTGGAAGGGGTGGTGACCAGAAAATAGCGATTCTGGTGTAGTTTTTTATTGATTTTTTTTGGGGTGTTCATCGAGCGAGAAAAATAACATTATAGTTTTATAGAAACAGTGGAAATGATCCAGCGCTGAGTCCAGTCGAAAATTAAAAAGGAAACGGTGTTCCCATCTTTATTGGGGTGATATGAATAAAATTGTAGGGAGACGCAGTCCCAAGAAAGAAGTGAGTAGGCAGTAGTGCCCTGGCCTACGCTTTTCGAGCAACTCCTATGCTCTTAATCATGGCAAAGAAATGTAATTTTCGACTGGACTCAGCGCTGGATCATTTCCACTGTTTCTTTACTGCATATACCGCCAGCCGTAGCGGGGATCCGAGCGAGGAGTCAGGAGACGCAACAAACTGGTGAGCTGGAGGTTTCCTCCCTTTACTTTTTATTATAGTTTTATAGTTGGGGTCGTTATGAACGCGGTGATACCAGATATGTGTACTTTTTTTAATGTGTTCATTTTTTTCCTATAATTACATTCTTATTATAGGAAAAAAGCAGTGTTTGTTTATATAACTTATAAGTTTTATTTTTACACTTTTTTTTAAAACATTTTTATTACTGTTTTTTTATTTTTTCACATGTCCCACTACGGGACATTTAGACTTGCAGCTTTGATCGCTGCTAGAGTACATTACACTAGCTACGTAGTGTAATGTATTCTAACTGTCATTGTGATGTGACAGTCGCACTGACAGGAAGACTCGGTGGACCGGCCGGGGGCTGCTCCTCCGAGGCTTCCGTACATGTCAAACCGGAGGTCATTGTCTGGCCTCCGATTGCCATGACAAGCATCGGCAGCCCCCACAATCACTTCGTGGGGGCTGCCGATGTGCTTCAAACCCCTTAAATGTGGCAAACGCAATCTGTCGCGGCTTTTATGGGTTAATTGCCAAAATTAGCGGCGATGGTACGCTGACAGGCAAGACTGGAGTGTCAGCTGTCGGGGACAGCTGACCTCCCGGTTCCCGGACACTGTCCGTTAGGACAGTGTGCGTTGGGAACTACTCCGCAACTGGACGTCCTGATGCGGGAAGCAAGCCCTCTACAGGACGTACAGTTGCGGCGCAGCGCGTGAAGAGGTTAATGACCAAGCCAGATTTGTCAAATCTGGTATGTCTGAATTTATCAAAGAATAACTCTGCAATAGTTTTGCATATCCAAGGAATTCTGACATTGTTTTTTCGTCACATGTCGTACTTTATTTTAGTGGTAAAAGTAGACTGATACGATTTGCGTAAATTAATGAAAGAATACAAAAATATATGACATTTTGTAAAAATTAACAATTTTCCCTATTTGGAACTTGCAATATGTCACATATGTGTACGTACATACTGTACATTTTTTTTAATTAAATATATATATTTCCATCTCTTTACTCTATTTTGGCAGCAATTTTGAAAAAATAAAATACATTTTGAACAATTTAGAAGAATTATAGATGTAATAATAATTTTATACATTTTGTTTTCCTGCTCCAAGACAGGTTTTCAGGGCCTCATAGGGGTCAGAATGACGGAAACCCCCACAAATGACCCCATTTTTAAAACTTTACCTCTTAAGGTATTTATCTAGGGGTTGTAGTGAGTATTTTGACCCCACAGTTTTTTGTAAGAACTCATGCAAAGCAGGTGAAAAAAAAATAAAATTCCACTTTTTCCACCAACATGTTATTGTAAAGACAGATTTATTTGTAAAGCGAACATGAGAATGAAGAAACACACCCCAAAATCTATCACCCTGTTTCTCCTATTTTCATAAATACCCCCATTGCGGCCCTAATACACTGCCTGAATACACGGCAGGGCCCAAAAGGAAGGGAGCACCTGGAGGCTTTCAGGACACATATTTTGCTTGAAAATGTTTTAGTCCCCACCGCATATTTGTAGAGGCTTTGAGCTGCCAGACCGATAGAAACTCCTCAGAAATGAACCCATTTAGAAAACTAGACCCCCTTAAGGTATTTATCTAAGGGTGTAGAGAGCATTTTGACCCCACAGTTTTTTGCTAAATTTAATGTAAAGCATGTGGAAAAAAATAAAATTCCACTTTTTCCACAAATGTGTCATTGTAAAGACAGATTTCTTTGTAAAGCGAACATGAGAATGAAGAAACACACCCCAAAATCCATCACCCTGTTTCTCCTGTTTTCAAAAGTACCCTCATTGTGGCCCTAAAACGCTGCCTGGACGCATGGCAGGGCCCAAAAGGAAGGGAGCACATGGAGGCTTTCAGGGCACAATTGAATAAATTCTCGGCCCCATATCATGCATTTAGAGGCATTGAGCTGCCTCAACAAAAAAAAAACACCCAGAAATGACCCCATTTTAAAACTAGACCCCTAAAGGTATTCATCTAGTGGTGTAGTGAGCATGCAAAAGAGAAGTGAAGCTGTGTATTCATAACGGATGCATGTCGCTATAGACGTATTTGCCTGTACTTATGACCATATCTTGCTAAAGAAGCAGTTGTCCCTCATCTGTGCCATTATGATGTCATTGTGGACAGAATTCTGTCCTAATATAAAATCAGTCAGAGAGGAAAAAATAAACTATACTGGAGTGACGGGCAATATCTTCAAAAAAAAAGGGAGGAAAATGTATTCAACTATGTTGCAAACTCGAGTCTGTTCACTGAACACCTGCGCGGCTGTCATGACAAGGTTTTTTTTTTCAGTGACTGGTTGTACAACGTCTCTTTAGCTCCATCAATCCCTATATGAGGGATGAACGTGCCAAGTGACGCGGTACACCATAACAGGCCCCTGCCCGGCAAGGTAGGAACCGCTATGTGCACAAAACAACCAACGGTTAAAGTATATATAAAGGGGCAGTGTCCAAAACCATCTATAGGAACAGTAAGGGTATGTTCACACAGGCGATTTTCAGCCGTTTTTCGAGCCATAAATGCCCCAAAAAACGGCTAAACATGCGGGGGCTGAACGCCTCCAACGTTCCGTTCCCACGGGGCGTATTTTACGCGCCCGTTTTTAAAGACGGCCGCGTAAAATAAAGCCTCGTAAAAAGAAGTGCATGTCACTTCTTGAGCCGTTTTTGGAGCCGTTTTTCATTGACTCAATAGAAAAACAGCTCCAAGAACGGCCGTAAAAAACCCCGCAAAAAACGCAAGTTGCTTAAAAAACAGCTGAAAATCAGGAGCTGTTTTGGCTTGAAAACAGCTCCGTATTTTCAGACTTTTTTTTAAGCGTGTGAATATACCCTAAAGGATCCCCAAAATGATGTCAGTATTTCCAGAAGCATTGTCGGGTGCAGGAGGTCCTGCGAAAACCCAAATGTAGTAAAGCCCATAGTGTATTGATTAGGAACAGCTTGATTATTAGTGATCCTCCAAATAAAAAAAAAAGATCATGCCCGTATCACCAATTAGAAATATTAATAAAAATAACAGCTTTGTTCAAAAGAAACAAAATGATCTAAAATATGAAAGGGTTAAAATATTTTCTGAATAAATAAACTCTACTACCTCTCCCAAAATAATTCCTCCCAACTTGGAAAGCTCACAAACTAAAATGAAAATATAAATTAAAATTGAGTTGAAATGGGCACATCGGGCAGTAGAAGCGACTATCCCTCCTCCTTCCATGCTTACTGGAAATCCGGCGCCTTTTTTTGGGGATATCTTTGCGTCTCGGTGGAAGGGACGGGGTGAAGAAAATGGCGCTCTGCAAGACTTTGCACATCCTCAGACTTGTAGGGTTATGCAGGGTCATTGGAGTAAAATAGGAGACGCTCAATAACCTCCTCCTGCAACTGGAGGAAGGTGAGCGTTCCTTGTGTTTTTTTATAAAGTACAAACCCATTATAGGTAGTGATCTGAATTAGGTAGATTGCTACCTTTTTATACCAGGCCCTGGTCTTCCGCTTCACCAAATACAGTTGAAGCATCTGGTCCGACAGATCTACACCCCCATGAATTTATTGTACTCTGTCACACAGACAGGCCTACGCTTTTCCACGATGGCCCCCTCTCTCTAACAGCCACCGTGGTGCCTGGATGCATAGTGGACAACATATAGATGTCCTTCTTCTCATTCCACTTTACTACAAGTAACTGCTCGCTTACCAGTGTGAATGACGCCCCCCTTTCCACACGTCTGGACACCAATTGCTTTGGCAATCCCACCCTGTTTTTATGGACTGTTTAGCAGGCCCCTGTATTTGAAGCATGGAGGGATTTAAAAAGGGGGACACTACTATAAAATTATCAGTGTAGACGTGGTACCCTTGGTGCAGGAATGGCACCATTAGGTCCCACACAATTTTGCCGGATGTACCAATTGTCTATGGGCAGCCTGGGGGATTAATTTGGCGGTCTTTGCCTTCATAGATCAAGAAACCACAGGTGTAACCTGCTGTGCTCTCGCACACTTTATATAGTTTAACGCCATATTTTGCACTTTTGGAGGGGATGAACTGCCGGAATGAAAGACGGTCTTTGTAGCTAATCAGGGATTCATCCACCGATAAATTTTGATCTGGTGTGTAGGATTTGAGGAAAGATTCTTGTAGGAGGTAAATTAAAGGCCTCCATTTATAAAGGCGACCGTAGCTTGGGTAATTTCTTTGGGGGACTTGGGAGGTATCTGTAAAATGCATGAAGCGCATTATAGATTCATATCGGTATCGGGACATAAATGCTGCAAATACAGGGGTAGCGTGGACAGCTCTTGATGCCCAGTAGGAGCGGATAGTTGTTTTTTTGACCAACCCCATATTTAGAGTTAGGCCTAAAAAAAAATTAAGCTCAGGGACACTAGTAGGGGTACATGATGAATAGATGGATGTGGGTTTCTGTGCAATAAACTGTATTGCATAGATATATGTCTATTGGACAATTAACTCCAGGACTTGGTCACTGACAAATATGTGGAAGAAGTGCAAAGGGGTATAATTAGCAATATCCACATTTATTCCTGGGATTGCTGACAGTTGCGGGACCTGGGGGGAGGGGGGGAATTAAATTGCAGGATCCCAGAACATGGGACGCCCTGCACCACTTGGCCCTGCACCGGGGATTTGACAGCAACAATTGTCATTTCAGCCGTAAAAGCCAGCTAGCGTGTGAACATACCCTCAGACGTTGCCACCACCATAGGGCCTGGGGTCCAGAGGTAGAAGTATAACTTGAGCCGTCACTGTCTGAAAAAAGTTCCACCTCTGAAGCAGTCGGTGTCGCTGCCTGAACTGCCGGAGCATAGCAAGTTGTACGCTTGCTCCACAGTAAACCTTCTCTGAGCCATTATTTAGGTAGAACTGTAACCATTAGGCTACTACGTTTTTTTACGTTTTTTTGTCTAAAAAACATTTTCTTTTTTCTTGGTATTTTTTTTCAAACTAAGAAAAAAAAAAAAAAGCTTATCACTAGGTAGATAAATAGATTCCTTAATCCAGAGCAAAAAAATATATGTAAAACTGGCTGATCACTTGTGCTCACACAGGGGATGAGGGGGCACAAATGGGGTGATCAGGGGGCACAGACATGAAAAGTTTGTGTTTTTTTCACTTTACTTCATTTGTACAGCTCAGGATTTGGTTATAGTGTCTCTCTCTTCTCTCACAGATCAACTACAGTGAGGGGAGAGGAAGACACAGCCAATGTCCTGGTTGTATTTTCTAAACAGACTGACATAGATCACTGCAGGGACCACTCAGATTGATCCCTGGCTGTTACTATTTGCCATATGCTGCCACAGGCAGCATTGGCAATATACAAACGGCGCATACCGTTATCAGGGACAGGGTGGTGGGCGAGTGTCTAATAGGTGCTGGCCCTTATTTTTACTATTTCTCTCTTTTCTCACAGAATATATTCTTAATATAAAACTTTTGACATGTCATAGTGATATGTCAGACTTTTTAATCGGTGGGGGGTCTGAGCACTGAGACCCCCACCGATCGCTAAAGTGAAGCGGCAAAAGCACTCGATTGAATGCTGCGCCGTTTCGTTTCTGATCGTCATTCCTCGGAGTGGTACACCACTTGCTCGGCTTTTCGAGAAGAGCAGATCAGAAACTAAGCGGCACAGCGGTCCTTCTGCCACTTTGTTATAGCGATCCATGGGGGTCTCAGTGCTCGGACCCCCACCGTTCAAAACTTCTGACATTTCACTATGACATGTCAGAAGGTTTTTGGTAGTTTAGTTACACTTTAAAGGGGTTTTCTCATGAGGGACATTTATGACATATCCTGTAGATCCTGTCAGATAGATGTGAGTCCCACCTCTGGGACCTGCACCGATCTCTAGAACCGGGCCCCCTAAACCCCGTTCTACCTCTTTCTGCTCTTGCCACCTCCCAGCCTCTTCCTGACTTCATGGACTTTCCGTATCCCTCTGTAACTTTCCATAATTCTCATAGTAGTGAATGGCAGTTACGGAAGCAGCGTAGCATGCGAGCTACGCTGCTTCCGTAACTACCATTCGGTTCTATGGGACTTACGGAAACAGTGTAACTCAGCAAACTATGCTTTTTTTTGTAACTCCCGACCTTGAAGTCAGGAAATGGCCGGGAGGCAGCGAGAGCAGAAAGAGGTAGAACAGGGTTTAGGGGGCCCCGTTCTCAAGATAGGTGCGGGTCCCAGAGGTGGGACCTCTTTGGCCACTTTTGACCTTCCTGACAGAGCCCCATTTTTCAAATCTGACATGTTTCACTTTATGTGGTAATAACTTCGGAATGCTTTTACATATCCAAGGGATTCTGAGACTGTTTTGTCGTGACACATTGGACTTTATATTACTGGCAAAATCTGCTCCATACATTCAGTATTTAATTGTGAAAAACACAAAAATTTTGCGAAAAATTGCAAAAATTAGCATTTTTCGAAATTTAAATGTATCTGCTTGTACGACAGGCAGTTATACCACACAAAATAGTTGCTAATTAACATCCCCCATATGTCTACTTTAGATTGGCATTGTTCTTCTGAACATCCTTTTACTTTTCTAGGACGTTACAAGGTTAGAACTTTAGCAGCAATTTCTCACATTTTCAAGAAAATTTAAAAAGGCTATTTATACAGGGGCCAGTTCAGATGTGAAGTGGGTTTGAGTCCCTCATATATTAGAAACCTTCATTCAATAAGTCATCCTATTTTAAAAACTTCACCCCTCAAAGTATTCGAAATAGCATTTAGAAAGTTTCTTAACCCTTTAGGCTGGGTTCACATGACCTATTTTCAGACGTAAACGAGGCGTATTATGCCTCGTTTTACGTCTGAAAATAGGGCTGCAATACGTCGGCAAACATCTGCCCATTCATTTGAATGATTTTGCCGACGTACTGTGCAGACGACCTGTAATTTACGCGTCGTCGTTTGACAGCTGTCAAACTACGACGCGTAAATTGACTGCCTCAGCAAAGAAGTGCAGGGCACTTCTTTGCAACGTAATTTGAGCTGTTCTTCATTGAACTCAATGAAGAGCAGCTCAAGATATACGAGGAGGAGCATTTACGGCTGAAACGACGCAGCTGTTTTCTTCTGAAAACAGGCTGTCATTTCAGCCGTAAAACCCAGCTAGCGTGTGAACATACCCTCAGACGTTTCACAGGAATTAAAGCAAAATAGAGGTGACATTTACAAATTTCATGTTTTTTTTTCAGAAAGTATTACCAGAAAAATGCAACTCAAAATTTATTGCCCAGGTTCTGCAGATTTAGAATATATCCCACATGTGGCCCTAGCGTGGATTCTTTGAGCCTTCTTTTTGTTAGAATATATTTTAGGCACCATGTTTGAAGGGCACCACTAAAAGTGACCCCATTTGGGAAACTACATCCACCAAAGAAATTATCTAGGGGTATAGTGGGCATTTTGACCCCACAGGTTTATTGCAGAAATGATTGGAAGTAGGTGATGAAAATGAGAATCTACATTTTTTCAAAGAAAATTTAGGTTTAGCTAATTTTTTCTCATTTACACAAGAACTAAAGGAGAAAAGGCACTGCAAAATTTGTAAAGCAATTTCTCCCGACTAAAACAATGTGGTTGAAAATGGCTGTTTGGACACGGCAGGGCTTAGAAGGGAAAGAGCTCAAATTTAGCAGGAATGATTTGCAGAGGCCATGTCACATTTGCAAAGCCCCTGGGGGACCAAAACAGTGAAAACACCCAAAAAGTAACTCCATTTAGGAAACTACACCCCTTGAGAAATTCATCTACGGGTGTAGTGAGCATTTTGACCCCAAAAGTGTTTCATAGAATTTATTAGAATTGGGCAGTGAAAATAAAAAGACGTAGATTTAGTTCAAAATTTTTCATTTTCTCAACAAATAAAGGAAAAAAAGAACCCCAACATTTCTAAAGCAATTTCTCCCGAGTATGGCAATACCCCATTTGAGGTCATAAACTGCTCTTTGGGCACACAGTAGGGCTCACAAGGGAAGGGGCGGCATTTGGATTTTGAAATGCAGATTTTGCTGGATTGGTTTCTGGTCGCTATGTCGCATTTGCAAAGCCCCTGTGGGTCCAAAACAGTGGAAACCCTCCCAGAAGTGATCCCATTTTGGAAACTACACCCCTCAAGGTATTCAGCTAGTGGTGAAGTGAGCATGTTAACCCTGCCGGTGTTTTGCAGAAATTAGTGTGCACTCGATGTTTCAGAGTGAAAATGGGATTTTTTTCTATAGATATGCCAATATGTGGTGCCCAGCTTGTGCCACTATGACAAGACAGCTCTCTAATTAACCCCTTCCCGACATTTGACGTATCCATACGCCAAAGTTGGGTAGGGGAAGTATGGAACGAGCT
>NC_134691.1:44024863-44027363 GCF_050947455.1 Rhinoderma darwinii | reverse complement strand
AACACAAACACACTCCTCCACTCACACACACCTCCGCACACAAACACCTCCACGCACAAACACCTCTACACACACACAAACACACACACCTCCACACACACCTACACACACATACACACACCTCCATACACACACTTCCACGCACCTCCACACAAACACGCACACACACACACTTCCACACACACCCCCCCCACACACCTCCACACACACACACCTCCACACACACACACACACACACACACACACACACTTCCACACACCTCCACACACACCTCCACACACACACACACACACACACACACACCTCCACACACACACACACACACACACACACACACACACCTCCACACACCTCCCCACACACACAAACACACACACACACACAAACACACACCTCCAAACACACCTACACACACACCTCTACACACACACACACACCTCCACACACACACACACACACACACACACAGACACACACAGACACACACACCTCCAAACACCTCCACACACACACACACACAGAAACACACACACACACACACACACACACACACACAGACACACACACACACACACACACACACACACACACACCTCCAGAAACACACAACTCCACACACCTCCACACACCTCCACTCACACACACACACACACACACACTCCACACAAACACACCTCACACACACACACACACACACACACACACACACTTCCACACACCTCCACACACACACCTCCACACACACACACACCTCCACACACACACACACACACACACACACACACACCTCCACACACCTCCACACACACACACACACACACACACATACACACACACACACACCTCTACACACACACACACACCTCCACACAAACACACATCTCCACTCACACCACACACAGACACCTCCACACACACACAACGCCACATACACACACACACACACACACACAAACACCTCAACACAAACACACTCCTCCACTCACACACACCTCCGCACACAAACACCTCCACGCACAAACACCTCTACACACACACACAAACACACACACCTCCACACACACCTACACACACATACACACACCTCCATACACACACTTCCACGCACCTCCACACAAACACGCACACACACACACTTCCACACACACCCCCCCCCCACACACCTCCACACACACACCTCCACACACACACACACACACACACACACACACACTTCCACACACCTCCACACACACCTCCACACACACCTCCACACACACACACACACACACACACACACCTCCACACACACACACACACACACACACACACACACCTCCACACACCTCCCCACACACACACACACACACCTCCACACACACACTTACACACACACACACACACACACACACACACACACACACTTCCTCACACATCCCCCCCACACACACACACCTCCACACACACACACACACCTCCACACACACACACACACACCTCCACACACACCTCCACACACACCTCTACACACACACACACACACACACACACCTCCACACACACACACACACACACACACACACACACACACACCTCCATACACCACCAAACACCTCCACACACACACACACACACACACACACACCTCCACACACACACACACACACACAAACCCACCTCCAGAAGCACACAACTCCACTCACCTCCACACACACCTCCACACACACACACACACACACACACCTCCACACACACACTTCCATACACACACACACACACACACACACACACACTTCCACACACACCCCCCCACACACACAAAGACGCACACCTCCACACACACACACCTTCACACACACACACACACACACCTCCATACACACACTTCCACACACACGCACACACACACACACTTCCACACACACCCCCCCACACACCTCCACACACACACACCTCCACACACACACACACACACACACACACACCTCCACACACACCTCCACACACACCTCTACACACACACACACCTCCACACACACACACACACACACACACACACCTCCAAACACCTCCACACACACACACACACACACAGAAACACACACACACACACACACAGACACACACACACACACACACCTCCAGAAACACACAACTCCACACACCTCCACACACCTCCACTCACACACACACACACACACACACACCTCCACACAAACACACCTCCACACACACACACACACACACACACACACACATACCTCCACACACCTCCACACACACCTCCACACACACCTCCACACACACCTCCACACACACACACACACACACACACACACACCTCCACACACACACACACACACACACACACACACCTCCACACACACACACACACACACACACACACACACACACACACATACACACACACCTCCACACACACACCTCTACACACACACACACACACACACACACCTCCACACAAACACACATCTCCACTCACACACACACACCACACAA